>NW_005370354.1:678715-698400 GCF_000412655.1 Myotis brandtii
TTTTTTTTTACCGAGAGAAAGGGAGAGGGATAGAGAGTTAGAAACATCGATGAGAGAGAAACATCGATCAGCTGCCTCCTGCACAGTCCATACTGGGGATGTGCCTGCAACCAAGGTACATGCCCTTGACCGGAATCGAACCTGGGACCCTTGAGTCCGCAGGCCGACGCTCTATCCACTGAGCCAAACTGGTTAGGGCGAGACTTAGTTTTTATCTTAATATATGGTCTATCTTTGAAAATGTCCCATGTGCACTCAAGAAGAATGTATATTCTGTAGCTTTGGGGTAAAATGTTCTGTAAATGTCAATTTCATCTGATTTATTATGTCATTTAGGAGCATTGTTTCCTTGTTGATTTTTTTGTCTAGAAGATCTAGCTGGTGATGTCAGTGGAATGTTAAAGTCCCCTGCTATGCTTGTATTGCTGTCTATCTCTCCCTTAAAATCCTCCAGAAGTTATAAAATATATTTGGATCCTCCTATATTGTGTGCATATATGTTTACCAGGGTTATATCCTCTTATTGGATTGATCCCTTTGGTATTATGAAGTGGCCTTCATTGTCTCTTGTTATGGCTTTCACTTGAAGTCTATTTTGTGAGATAGGAGTATTGCTACCTCAGCTTTTTTTTTCATTTCCATTTGTTTGGAAAAAATTTTTCCATCCCTTCACTTTCATTCTGTGTTAGTCGTTTGTTCTGAGGTGATTTTGTTGCAGACAGCATATATATGGGTCATGTTTTCTTATCCATTCTGCTACTCTATGTCTTTTAATTGGAGCATTTAAGTCATTTACATATAAGGTTATTATTGATAGGTATTTATTTGTTGCCATTTCTCTCTTTATGCCTGTGTTCTTCTCTTTCTATTTCTTCTTTGTACACTGGTCCCTTTAGCATTTCTTGCAGTGCTGGTTTGGTGGTAATACATTCTTTTAGCCTTTTGTTTGGTCTGCAAAGCTCTTTATTTAACCTTCGATTTTAATGATAGCCTTGTTGGATAGAGTAGTCTTGGAGTCAGTCTCTTGATTTTCATTACTTTGTATACTTCTTGCCACTCCCTTCTGGCCTGAAGTGTTTCTACTGAGAAATCAACTGACAGTCTCCCTTCTAGGTAACTTTCTGTCTCTCTCTTGCAGCCTTTAAAATTATTTATTTGTCTTTAATATTTACCATTTTAATAATTATTAGCTTACTAGTATGTGTGGGTCTTTTGGGGTTCATCTTGGCTGGAACTCTGTGTTTCCTGAACTTACTGGCATGTTCCTTCACCAGGTTAGGGAAATTTTCTGCCATTATTTCAGCAAACAGATTCTCTATTCCTTGCTTGGATTCTTCTCCTTCTAGTCCTCCTATGATGTGAATGCTCTTACTTTTCATGTTATCTCCTTAAATCTGTCCTCCTGCCTTTTAAATATTTTCCCATTTATTGTTCTGAATGGGTGTTTTTTCTACCTTGTCTCCTATTTCACTGATTTGGTCCTCAGCTTCTTCTAGCCCAGTGGTCGGCAAACTGCGGCTCACAAGCCACATGCGGCTCTTTGGCCCCTTGAGTGTGGCTCTTCCACAAAATACCGACTTCTGCGCATGGGCCACGAAGTTTCAATCGCAGTGTATGTGAGCGCCCGCATGTGGTATTTTGTGGAAGAGCCACACTCAAGGGGCCAAAGAGCCGCATGTGGCTCACAAGCCGCAGTTTGCCGACCACTGTTCTAGCCTAATGTTGAATCCTTCTGAGTGTGCTTTATTTCAGCTATGTCGTTCCTCATTTCCAGTTGATCCTTATTCATTGTTTCAACCTCTATTTTCATGTTGATGTAGCTATTCTTAAGTCCCTTATAATTCTCATTAAGTTTCTTATAATTCTCATTAAGTTTATTTTAGTTCTCACTGAATTGTTTGAGCACCCTTATTACCATTACTCTAAATTCTTTACCTGACAGATTGCTTGCCTCCATTTCATTTAGTTCCTTTCCTGACTATTCCTTCTTTTCTTTCATTTGGGGGTTGTTTCTTTGTCTCCCTGTTATGGCTGCCCTTTTGTATTTATTTTTATGTATTAGATCAAATTTCTATGCCTCCCAGACTTTGTGGGGTGGTCTTATATAGTAGATGTTTTGTGGGACCCAGTGGTGCAATTTCTTAGATCTCCTGGGCTGGGTGTTCTAGGAAAGCCTCCTACTTGAATTATTTGGGTTTTCCTGTTGTAGCTGGGTCTTGAATGTTATTGTCCTGTTTGTGGATAGAATCTCCTCTCAGGTTGGCTGACTATGTGGCTTACCCCCAACCACGTCACGCAAGCTGTTGTGGAAATGCTGACAGAATAGAACAAAACACAACACAACAAAACGTAAAACATAAGAAACAAAACTAAAACTTACACAAGACCCCTATAGCAAGTACAGAGAAGAGGAAATTAGGAAAGAGACTAGAGAGTAGGAATGATAGAAGAAAAGAAAGAAAAAATATGAAGAGAAAAAGAACAAAACAACCAAACAGACAACCCCCCCCCCCCACACACACACACACACAAAACAAAACAAAAAAGGGGTGGGGAAGGAATATGTCAGTACAGAGTGGTCTTCAGGTGTTTTCTGTTCTTCCTTGGTATAAGTCTTCTCCTCAACTGGACCTCAGTTGGTAATTCCAAATGAATGTTCTCCAATTTAGTTGTGTTTCCAGTCTGGCCCTGGGAGAAGGTGCATGACGGGTCTGCCTATTTAGCCGCCATTTTTTGAGCTCTCCTTCAAGTACTTTTTCATTCTTCTCTTTTTAGTATTAACTGCTTATCCTTGAGGACTTAATTCAATAATTCTCTATAAATTTCTGAATTATTCTTTCCCCAATACCTATAACAGAATTACTTCTGCTTTTTGCTATCATAGCACTATAAAGGTGGCTCTTATAGCAAGTATGAATCATAGATATCTCACAATTATTAAGACTGGGGCATGTGGAAATCTTGCCATCTGCAAAAACATGGATGGACATAAAGGGTATTGTGCTGAGTGAAATAAGCCAGGCAGAGAAAAACAAACGCTATGTGATTTCACTTATATGTAGAATCTAGAAAACAAACCAATGAACAAGCACAACAGAAACAGACTCATAGATACAGAGAACATTTTGATGCTTGCCAGAGAGGAAGGTTATTGGGGGATGGGAGAAAAAGATAAAGAGATTAAGAAGTACAAATTGGTAGTTACAAATTGGCACACAGATGTACAGCATAGGCAATATAATCAATAATCTATATATATAAAAGGCTAATATGAAAATTGTCTTCTTGGGAGTTTGACTGGGAGACTGAGAGTTCAATTGCTCACTATGACATGCACTGACTACCAGGGGGTGATGTGGAATGAAGGAAGGCCCTGGCTGGCCACCAGAAGGAAAGCCCTGGCTGGCCACCAGAAGGAAGGCCCTGGCTGGCAGCCAGAAGGCCCCAATCAGCCCTGATTGCCGACCAGGATTAGAGACCTTACCTATGCACACATTTCGTGCACCGGGCCTCTAGTATTATAATAACTACATATGGTGTCAGATGGATCTTATATTTATCAGGGTGACCACTTTGTTAAGTTTTATAAATGTCTCATCACTGGATTGTACACCTGACACTAATTTAATGTGGTACATCAACTGTAATTGAAAAATAAAAAAAATATTTTAAAAAGTCATGTGTTAAACCATCTTTATATCTTTCAGAACAAGCATTTAGTAAACATTTGTTGAATTGAAATGCTTAGAACGCCATGCTTCTCATGATTAAGAAAATAGCTTGCCTCATTAAATTCCTTGATCCATAGTAGCCCTCATTCACCATGTTGTCACACACCCTATTTCCACCTGTTATACTATCGTTGCTTTCCATTAAAATTACTTTGAGATCAATCAAAAAGGGATCATTTTGTGCAGATGGAATGCAAGGAAAGCGGCTTTTGACTCTGTGTTGCACTTTGGCTTTGAGTTTCATTTCTTCTCCTTGTTGCAGGACCCTAACAGGAGTGTTCATACCAGCAGCAGCAGCAGCAGCAGCAGCTGTAGCAGCAGCAGCAGTAGCAGCAGCAGCAGCAGCAGCTGTAGCAGCAGCAGCAGTAGCAGCAGCAGCAGCAGCAGCTGTAGCAGCAGCAGCAGTAGCAGCAGCAGCAGCAGCAGCTGTAGCAGCAGCAGCAGCAGCAGTAGCAGCAGCAGCAGTAGTAGCAGCAGCAGCAGCAGCAGCACCAGTTTTTCAAAGCCTCACAAATTAATAAAGGAGCACAAGGAAAAACCTTCTAAAGACTCCAGAGAACATAAAAGTGCCTTCAAAGAACCTTCCAGGGATCACAACAAATCTTCCAAAGAATCCTCTAAGAAACCCAAAGAAATTAAACCACTGAAAGAAGAAAAAATGGTTCCTAAGATGGCCTTCAAGGAACCGAAACCCATGTCAAAAGAGCCAAAACCAGACAGTAACTTACTCACTATCACCAGTGGACAGCAAGATAAGAAGGCTCCTAGTAAAAGGCCCCCCATTTCAGATTCTGAAGAACTCTCAGCCAAAAAAAGGAA
Source organism: Myotis brandtii (assembly GCF_000412655.1). Classification (NCBI taxonomy): domain Eukaryota; kingdom Metazoa; phylum Chordata; class Mammalia; order Chiroptera; family Vespertilionidae; genus Myotis; species Myotis brandtii. The sequence goes on from NW_005370354.1 coordinate 683,266, forward strand.
AAAGAGTAGCTCAGAGGCTCTATTTAAAAGTTTTTCTAGCGCGCCACCACTGATACTCACTTGTTCTGCTGACAAAAAACAGATAAAAGACAAATCTCACGTCAAGGTGGGAAAAGTCAAAATTGAGAGTGAGACATCAGAGAAGAAGAAATCAACTTTACCGCCGTTTGATGATATCGTGGACCCCAATGATTCTGATGCGGAGGAGAATATGTCCTCTAAATCTGATGTGAGTAGTCTTGTTGGCTCCCCTCCTTCCCCTTCTGAGCTTTCAGATTTGATTTCAGATAGATTCAAGATAAAGAATGAGGGAAGAAAATGACAGCTGAACCATGACATGGTGATATGGAAGTGCCTAGAAATCAGTTTCTTTAACTAATGGAAAGAAGGAAATGAAATCATTAGGAAACATGTAGATTTTTAGGCTGTGATTTCAAGGAAAGATATATTCAATAGTATTTGAATAGCAGCAGGAAAACGTAGATGGTCATTAGAGCTTAGGTACTATGCTTTTCAGTGATTGCCAAGTTAGGAAAGTAAGAAGAATGCAATAAAACTTGAATACAAAGGATAGTAAATTTAAAAGAGAAACATAAAATATTAGAGTTAAGCTATAATGTTGATCTATTTTATCAATGGAATGAAGTAATTTGTTTACATAAATGGAAAGCTGGTGATAATATTTTTAAACAGTTTTATCTAGCAAAATTAATGTAGCAATAATTTTTAACATATATATGTGCCTGTGAAATCAGGTGACAGTATTTTAAAAACAAAATATTTAATTTATTTTCATGGTATAGCCACTGTTTTGTTTTTGTAGATGTTCCAGGCTGATTTAAAAGTACAACAACTGTACTTTCCGCATTAGTTTTCTCATAGTAGTAATGCTTTTATTGTGATCTTCATTGCAAGTTTTTTTCCTGAAAAAGGGGACTAACTTTTGTGGATGCCCAAAAGGCCATCTAGTATCCCCCCAAAATGTTACCTGATGTTGAAATTTAAACTTATAATTACAGATGTCAGAGTTGGAAGGGATTTTCAGGTTATCTATTCTAATCTACCAGCGTAAGAAATCTTATACTTCAGAGACAGGACCGTTAGTAATTCAAAAGGTATTCGATTCTGTTTCTAAAGAATAGGCTAAAAACATTATTTACTATGAGATTATCTCTTCCTCACGTTTCCTTTTTCTCTAATTTTGGCCTTCTGTCATTACTTATCAGTCATGATCGGTCCTAATAATCTCCACATATTGGCTTGTCAACATTTCTAGACAGTGGTCACGGAAAATGTCTGGCTAAAAATTGCTGGCGATTTGAGAATACTACTTCTCTTCCTGTTCCCAGGCTTCACTTCACAAATGTTCCTAGTTCAAATGCTGGCGAGCTTTAGGGGATCTTAGTAGCAGATTCTCTCTCCTGTGTTTGCACTGTTTTGCGTTGAAAGCCAGCCAGAAATAGGACATGGCATCCATACCCATCTCTGGTCATCCAGAGACCACTTCCTTCCCCCCTACTCTCTAGAGCTATTCTTGAAATTTAAATAGAAGGTCATTATTAGGAGCAGAGTAACATAAGAAATCATGGGGATTGAGTAATTCATCCCAGTGTTTGGTAAAGGTGTAATAGTATAGTTCGTGAAATGGAGATGAGAGCTAATGGGTTTGTTCCAGTATTTGAAGAATTTATTTTTCATCCTTTGCTTTTTACCTCTCCTTTTAAATTAAAACTTATTCTTAAGGCAGATGCTACTTGGAACTTTCTTTTGTATGTTTAACTTTTATTTCAAATCACCCTGAAATGTTCACTGATGCAGTTGGGTTGTGATTAGTCTATCAAGATTGTCAAGTTTAGCAACTTTGTTCTGACATGTTGTGATTTTTCTAGAAGAGAGGTTTTTAAATTATGGGTTGTGATTCACTGGTGAGCCATGAAGTCAATTTAGCATGTCATCATCAGTATTTTTAAAAAGTCAGAATACATTGTAATTAGTAGGGGTAAATAGTGGTTCATGAAATTTTTATTTCAGAGGGTCGGTTATTTCTTATAGTAGGTCATGGTCAAGTTTTTAAAAGGCATCTTTCTTGAATGTTTGCTGGTTTGTGAGAAGACCAATGCCATTCACCAAGCAGTATTGAATGTTCTTTCTACATGAAAGTATCCTAGGTTATCTTTCTCTTTAGGTCATTTTGCGTGGTCTTGTTTTTGTTTGCCTCTTGCTCCTTCCCTTTGCACACCCCCTACTGGGGATGTGCCCGCAACCCAGGTACATGCCCTTGACCGGAATCGAACCTGGGACCCTTCAGTCCACAGGCCGACACTCTATCCACGGAGCCAAACAGGTTTCGGCCACCAAGCAGTATTGAATGTTCTTTCTACATGAAAGTATCCTAGGTTATCTTTCTCTTTAGGTAATTTTGTGTGGTCTTGTTTTTGTTTGCCTCTTGCTCCTTCCCTTTTTCATGATTTATAAGGTATAGCTTTTCTTTTCATAGACTTTATGTCTGACTTGGTATATTTATTCAAAGCTATAACTTTAAAAATCTTCTGGAATGAAGAGTTAATTATAATTCCTTACAGTGGGTAGCAAATTTTTTAAATAATTCATGATATAATAGAGCCACATATCCAGTGATCATAACAGGAGTTTTTGTAATGTACATATCGTTATTGAGAAAGCCTGCAAGAGTTTGACATGCTTGCACAGACTTTCAGGTTTTATTTGGATATCAAACCCAACAACTGTACCTCCCTTATCAGTTTTCTGATAGTAGTAATGCTTCTATTGTTGCTGCTAGTGGTTTAATTCTCTAAATGTAGGTGGTGTAACAGAAGAGAATTAACAATAGTGGTTCCAAGTAAGCCAGGGCCCAAAAGACCATTCTGTGAGCAAAGGAGAATAAAAGAGGGCTGAAATTTCCTTTATTCGTTAGTAAAGATAACTTTTGTTTGGCCTTTCTACTACCTGGTGTCCCTCCTGTGGGCAAGACGATGGAAGGAACAAACAGGAGGCAATTGTAATGGAGAGCCCTTAGCAGCCCTAAACTTCCCTTGGTCTATAACTACCTTGGTGGTAGCTTGGGGTAGACCCAACTTCAGGGAGCAACATTCACATTGACCTGGAGGTGAGCGTGTCTGCATCTGAGTAAGTGTGATCAGATGACCTCATCTCTCTAAAGTCCTTTCCAGCCCAGCTGGTGTAGCTCTGCAGGAACCAAGAGGTCCCCGGTTCGATTCCTCGTTAGGGCACATGCCCAGGTTGTGGGCTCGATCCCAAGTAGGTGTGCAGGAGGCAGCAGATAGATGATGTTCCTCATTCATTGATGTTTCCATCTCTCCTTCCCGCTCCCTTCCTCTGTCTCTAAAAATCAATAAAAACATATTTTTTAAAAAGTCCTTTCTAGCTTCATTATTTAAATGTGAGCCAGATTTATGTTCATTCGTGAGGGATGGGGTGGTGGGTAATTTTAGACACAGCAGGTGGAAATCATGAACATTGGAAACAGAAGGAAGACACAAAAAATAATTGGAAGAGTGTGAAGAATTAAGAAGGGCTGGGTAAAAAGATTATTTACCTGGTATGTCGTAAAAAAAAAACAACATACAACAACATCTTGCCTTGGTATAAGTTAGTTACAATGAAAAGGAAGAACTTTTTAAAGAAGTTTTTTAAATAAGTTAGATTCAGGTTTTATATAAAAATCAGTGCTATTGAGATGGATTGGGAAGCTTAGATTGCTGATTGATATGGTTGTTTTTATTAAGATTTTTATTTACTTTGTAAACAAGAAGAGGCAAACCTAAAGTACATCCATGGTTTGTATGCCTGCATATTTTTTGTGGGATCACTTATTTGAAGATAAATATTTAGGTAGGTGGGTAGATAGGTAGGTAGGCAGAAAGGGAGTCAAGTAATCCAGTATTTATGAGTCTATACTGTGGTGTTAGACAAGCTGGCTGTGTTTTGAATTCCACTTGTAACTGTGATCTTGGGCAAACGATTTAATCTGCTCTATTTCTTAGGGTTTTTGTTTGTTTTGTGTTTTTTCTGTCTGTGAAATGGAGATTATAATAGTATTTACTTTGTAAAATTATCGTGAAAATAGTCAATCTGGGTAAAGCATTTAGTAATCTAAAAATCTGAGTTAGCCCTAGCCGTTTTGGCTCAGTGGATGGAGTGTCAGCCTGCGGACCCAAGGGTCCTGGGTTTGATTCTGGTCAAGGGCATGTACCTCGGTTTCAGGCTCCTCCCCAGCCTGGGCCCTGGTCAGGGCATGTGCAAGAGGCAACCAATTGATGTGTTTCTCTCACATCTGATGTTTCTTTCTGTTTTTCCCTCTCTCTCCCACTCTCTCTAAAATCAATGAAAAAATATCCTCGGGTGAGGATTAAATAATAATAATATAAAAAATAAAAATGTGAGTTAGCTATTATTATGCATGATTTGGCTTCTGGAAACCTTTATAACCTAAAGCATTGAAAGATATTTTTGATATTCTATAACACCACAGAATGCGCCTGTCCTTTATTAAGTGTGTGGCTTATATGTTTTAGAGGGCAAAGGGTACTTGCAATGGATGTCATGTTGCTCTGAATTTTTGTCTTGAGGAGATATATGACCTTCATATTGATATTCATGTGTTACATATGTTCTCTGGAAAAAAAACAGGACCAAAAAAAGGCTCCAAGTTTGTTTTTTATTTTAATTTTTATTCTGGAATATAAAGCTCTTTTTTTTAAAAAATCCTCACTGAGGATATATTTTTTAATTGATTTTTAGAGAGAGAAAGAGAGAGAGAGAGAGAGAGAGAGAGAGAGAGGAGAGAGAGAGAGGCTGCTGCCCAAATACGTCCAACTGGGGCTCAAACCTGCAACCCAGGCATGTGCCCTGACCAAGTATGGAACCTGCCACCTTTTTGATGTTGTGGATGACACTCCAACCCCAACTGAGCCACCTGGCCAGAGCTAAAGCTCTTTTTAATTAAACAATCATTGATACACAATATTATATTAGTTTCAGGTATACAGCAGTGATTTGACATTTATATACCTTATGAAGTGATCACCATGAGAATTCTAGTAACCATCTATCACTATATAAAGTTATTGCGATATTATTGACTGTATTCCCAATGCTGTAAATTACATCCCCATGACTTACGTTATAACTATAACTTTGCACCTCGTAATCTCCTTCACCTTTTTGCCCATCCCCCACCACACAAGCCTCTGACAACTATCAGTTCTCTGTATCTATGAGTCTGTTTGTTTTTTATTTGTTTAGTTTTGTTAGAGTTCACATGTAAATGAAATGACACAGTATTTATCTTTCTTTGACTTATTTCACTTAGCATAATACCATCTCAGTCCATCCATGTTGGCAAGCATTCTGGGAGCCTGGGAACCCAAGGGCTCACCACCCATTGTGGGTTCTTGGCTTTGTGCAGGAAAGAATTTAAATGCAAGCCAGCATAGAGTTTAAAGTGAAGGTGAGTTTATTAGTGAAGTGATGAGACAGAAAGTGGACTACTTCACAGGCAGAGCAGCCCCCTTTAGCAGAATTTGCTTTCTTTATTGAGGTTCATTTAATCAGGGGTGGGGTGGAGAGTAGGTTATTCAATAAGAGGGAGGAATATTTAGGATTTTCCTGGGAAAAGGGTTTAGATTTCTCAGAGGAGTTCCATTGGCCATTTGGTGTCCTTATATGGTGGCCTTCTGGTTTTGATCATGGTGGTGTGGGATATGTCATTTAGTATGCAGTGAGCATATAATGAGGCTAGGGGTTACCTAGTCACCATGTTGGACCAAACTGGTCTCTGCTAGTTTTCAGCCATAAATTCAATGGGCGGGATTTATGTCATAAATCTCATTTCCTTGTTGACAGTTCCTATAGCTTTTATTGATTGCATTTTTTTTCAATTTCATTCTTTTCTATGTCTGAATAATATTACTGTGTGTGTGTGTGTGCATATATATGTATATATCTCAAATCTTCTTTATTAATTCATCTATTAATGGACACCTAGGTTGCTTCCATATAGTGGCTTTTGTAAATAATGCTTCAGTGAACATAGGGGTTATGTATCTTTTGAATGAGTGTTTTCATTTTCTTTGGAAATGCCCCAAACTGAAATTGCTAAATTGTATGGTAGTTGTATTAAATTTTTTTTTAAAATATGTTTTTTAAAAATATATATTTTATTGATTTTTTACAGAGAGGAAGGGAGAGGGATAGAGAGTTAGAAACATCGATCAGCTGCCTCTTACACACCCCCTCCTGGGGATGTGTCCGCAACCAAGGTATATGCCCTTGACCAGAATCGAACCCGGGACCCTTGAGTCTGCAGGCTGACGCTCTATACACTGAGCCAAACTGGTTAGGGCTAAATATGTTTTTATTGATTTCAAAGAGGAAGGGAGAAGGAGAGAGAGATAGAAACATCAATGATGAGTGAATTATTGGTTGGCTCTCTCCTAAAGGTCCCCTACTGGGATTGAGCCTGCAACCTAGACATGTTCCCTGTCCAGGAATTGAACTGAGACCTCCTGTTTCATAGTTCTACGTTCAACCACTAAGCCTCACGGGCCGGGCTGGTAGTTGTATTTTTAATTTTATGCAGAATCTCATACTGTTTTCCATAGTGGCTTCACCAATTTACAATTCCAACAACAGTGCACAAGGGTTCCCTTTTGTCCAGATCTTCGTCAACACTTGTTTCTTACAAAAATCTAAGTTTTAAATTAAGAGTTAAGGCAATGCTTAGGAAGCTTCATTTAGCTTTCTAATTAAATGAGATAAAGGACAAAATCATACCTAACATTGCATTGAATAGGTACTTGGTAGTTTATTTTTTCATTGCTTTAGCTATTAAAAGAAGATATACGAAGGAATGATTTATCTTTGCGTTACTGTTAATATGACTGAAAGAGTCATGTTAAAATGTATTTTGTAATTCCTGAAATGTTTCTCAATTTATAAAGAAACCTAATATTGTCATATGAAAGTCCGTTAGTAATTTTCCCTGACAGAATTTGGGAGGTCTGTGTGTGGCGGGGCAGGTAGGGAAACAGAAGGACTGTTTTTTATAGTGGGTGAGCATTTAGCAAAAACAGAAAACATAATAAAAACATGTTTTAGCTATGTACGTAAATGTTAACATTAAGAATATTTTGCACTCTAGAACCTGAGTAATTCCAATTAGAATAAAGCTGTTCTTGGTTTACGAATTTACCTTTTGTGGCCATACTGGTCATTTATGGAACGTGACTGTTCTTACTAGGGACAACATTGACTAGGAACTAGGAAAGGGTAGGGATCTGAGTGTATCAACATCAACCAAAAGTTTGTAATTGTGATTAGTATTAACCTGTTTAAACTTTAATTGACAATGAAAAGAACCCAACTAATTTTTACTCCTCCTGTAATTTCCTAGGTTTTTGTTGTTTTGTTTTTTCATATAATTCTGCTTCTCTACTGAGTTGATTTGGTTTTGTGATACAGGGAAGTTTGGTATTCATAGCAGAGAAGGAAGGAAAAGATAGTAAAAGAAAATTGAAGTAACCATGTATGTTTGGATTTGTTTATGTTAGTAATTTCCTGTTTTGTGAAAATGTAATCATAATTTAAAAGTGCAGAAGTTAAAAGTTTTAATTATCTTTCCTTGAAAATGGGCAGATTACATTTGGTAAAATGTTTCCAACTTCAATCTGAAGTGTGAGGAATGAGATTTCAATTGTGTCTTTTGATCGTTTCTGGCTTACCAAAGTGCTTCCGTGGTAAAATCTAGAGGGAGAAAGATGAAATCTCATCAGATGAGAGCATTTTTCCCAAGGGTAGCTGGTAGTTCAGATACAGGATAAAGACTTCAAACCACCTTGGCAGAAGTTTCTTTTGAAAAGAAAAAAAAAAAAAAAGGAAGGAGAAGGAAAAAGAAACTTCCCTTCTTTTGTTGTGCCTCATTTCCTCCCGCCCCACCCTGTCCCTTGCCCTGCTTGAACTGTCTGGAGCTGGCAGTAAATGTCCTGCTGTCGAAGCATTGGCCTTAGGTTTTTATATGATGGAAGGTTGTCGCCGTCAGAGAAGAAGGTCTTTATTGTGTTTTCAAAGTGGCTTTTTAATGACTTGTAATTCCAGCACATGCAAGAGCTGTAAAGTCTGTAAGTATGGTGAGTGAGCAGCTGGAGAGGCCATTCATTAAAGGGCTGCCCGGCTCTCCAAGGGGGGCTCTCATTCTGGACTCCGGTTCTTTGTATTTTATACAACTGGAGGTAAAAATACCTGAGGAGTTGCAATTCTCCCTCTGGTTCATTCACCTCAGTGTGCAACTTGTGAAGTAAAACAATGGGAAGAAAGTTACTTTTGTTGGGTGCATGGAGAAATTTCACCTGACCTTATTGTTTTTGTAATTTTTGTGTTAGATGTAATCAGAAGAAGGAGGTGCAGTTAAGCCAGTCAACTGTTCATTTTTTTTCAGCCACATTTCTGGCTGATTTCAGAAAAAGATTTGAAGCAGTTAAAAGGGAGATTTTTTTTTTTTTGTAAACAGAGTTAGTGGTTTTTCTCTTCCTTGTTTGGCTATCAAACTAAGCCCAAATGGTTTCTGTTGTTAAATAATTTCTTGGAAGCTTAGGTAGCTGAGGGTAATGAATAGACAGGGGGCCCTATCATTGCAGAGTTGGTTCTCATCCATAATTCCCCAAACCTGGTATTTTCTCTTACTTGTATTGAATTGTTTCTCTCTCAATAAATTCTATGAGCCTCCTTCAAAGGCGCTGCATTGCCTATTCACTATATTGTTGTTTCTTAATCTAGAGCCCATGATCTTGATGTAATTGTTCCATCCGTCATCTTTAGACACAAAGTGAAAGATGTGACTCAACATGATTTTGCACAACAAGCCTTACCCTGCCATGGGGTACCTTACAGCCGTAGCTAAACTGGCCTTGAGTGCTTTCTATGTGCTAGTCTCCATTCTGAGCACTTGATTTGTTTTAACTCATTTAACCCACAAAACAACTCTATGAAAATAGGTAATATTATAATCCCTGTTTTATAGGTAATATTATTACCCCCATTCCAAAGGTAAGAAACATGCCCATGGTTGCCATGTTTAAATGTAGGGAATGCCCTCCAGAGGAGTTTTGGGTCGAAACAAATTCTCAATTACCGTAACTTCATCTTACAGTTGGCATCACTGCTGAGAAAGCCTTTGATATACTTTTGTTCCATTTGTAACTCAGATTACTCTGACCTACCTATTGGTTTGGGCTTTACCTACAGCCTTCATTCCGGACCTATTGGGTTTCCTCATAGGTGGATTTGGCATCCACAGCCGGGATTGAGGGAAGAGCTGCGAAACATCCAGGAGCCTCTAACTTCTCCTACGTTCTTGCTTAAAGTAAAACACACCCTCCTGGGTCTGGATTTCACATTGTTATACTGTGTCTTGAGCACTATGTCCCTGCTCCCAGAGTTTCCCCACTGGGTCGTACATGGGAATTTGTGTTCAACAGAGCTGAGCTGCAATATCGAGGTTTCCCAGAAGGTGCCACCAAATAACAAATGGTGTCCTCCAGTTTGAAGATTCTTTGTTTTTGAATCTTCTAGTTACATTTTATAAGTTCATTTTTTAATATCTCTGGATATTCAAAATGTAGGCTGTGCTTTCTTTGACCTAGGAGACAAGATAGTGCAATGATATAGGTCGAGGGTGATTTTCTTTCGGTGTCTATGTAATTATTTAACCAAGTTTGAGAAATTGTTCTCAGTGGGTAACAATTTATGACTGTAAACTTTCAAGGCAGTGTCAAGGTCCACAAAGAAAAATCACCCCTAAGAGGCTTCTTTGGGTCACCAAAGGTGACCGCACAGTGAGATGTTCCCAGATAAAGTCAAAGATCCTTCTATTAGGCAGGAGAAAATGGAAAGCATTTACTAAAGTGTTTGGTGACAACAGACTTTGCCTTTGAATTTAGAAGACATAAAGGATGGGGAGACGGGGCTGCCAAGATGGGGAGAAATATTTAGAGTTGGTGACAAAAGGAAGTTTTCTCGTTTTTCTCAGTGATGGAAAGAAAATATATGTATGAGGTCTTTAGATGTTACTTTAAATAAGTAAATGAAATAATTACTAGAGTGTCCTGGTTTGAGGCTCAGTGTTTAGAATAATGGGATTGTGTGGGGGGTTTTTTTAAATTAAACTTGCTTTATTTTGTGGTCCTTCTATTATTATTATTTTTTTTTTTTTTACATATGATAAACCATCATGTCACTTTGAGTAACTACAACGTTTCCTTCTAAATGTGTTTGTTTTCAATATTCTTTGATTACTTTAATGATGTTCAATAGCATTTGAAAATATTTATGTGGTATGTATTCCTATATATAAACACTGTATTAGGTAGTACAGTTGGTACAAAATTAAGCTGAGCTTTGACAAAAGGAAGGTGTGAATTAGTGTAGATAAGGGCTGGGTGGACAGGAGGAGGGATTCTTGATTGGGGGAAACAACGTGGAAGCAAAAGAACTGATGACAAATGTAGACAAGTCTGCACTGAAAATGTCCGTACTGTCCTTCCTGAAAATGGAGAGAGATCTTATAAATGAAGTCCTTCAGTTAATTTATCAACTTCTTTGCTGGGGATGAAGGAAGCTTTATTTAACTCAACTCCACGCTGGGATGGTTCTGGACCCTTTCACGCTATATTCTCTTATGTAATCGGTACGATGTGTAAGATCGTTTTTGTTTCCATCTTAACAGATATGGAAGTGGCACAGCCAGAATTTGAATCTAGGTCTGTCTAATGCCAAAAGCTCTTGCTTTTTAGAACCATACCACTCATTAAACCTCCTTGAGAGAGAAATCACATCAAATTAAAACCACTGTGGTACTGATTACACCTTTTCAAGAAAAATCTAATTAGCAACATTAACTCTCTCACTATCTGGCTTCCTCTGTAATGGTGCCACAGTTCAGTGAAAGGAGGAGAATGAGAAATAAGATGTAGCCCCCAAAACTTGGATACTTGGCTGTGAATTGTGGGTGCAAGGAGTCTGGCTATGATGTCCAAATGTGATCAACTCATGCTTCATATGGCTCAGTATCATTTTCTAGGAAGCAGAATTGCAGAATATATTAAAAAGCTGTAGTGCTTTAGAGTCCAGCCAAGGACATTTGTTCAACATGTATTGTCTTATTAGGGAGTGTCATATACCTCATACGAGGGTCAAGGACATGGCCAGTGTTACTGGAAGAACTTCCATCTACTGTATTGTATTATCTAAAGGTTGTACTCATGAAGGCTATAAAGAAGGAAGGTGGGCCTTCCTTGTCCTGGTACACAGCCATACCTGGCTAATCAATTATCTGCCTGGGCCTCGGAGGGGTGGTCCTGGAGCCATGCTCCAAGAGCATAGACTTGGAATCAAGACTAGACAGGTTCAGCTTACTAGTCATGGACTGTAAAATGTGGATTTTAATGCTAATGATGAGATTATAGATGTAAACTTCCACTTGAGCATTACTTCAAGTAACAATATTAATCATGTCATAGACAAAGACTTGCCTTTGGTTTGGTCATTCATGAATTGTATTCTGTGAAGACCTGAAGTTGGTAGGTGTTCTTGAGAAGATTGAGAGGCAAAGCTGCTGTCTAGGAATTTAGTGATGGATACTCCATGGCCACCGTATCTTTTTTATTCCTGCAAATGTTTCTAAAATGTCATTTTCCATTTGGCCTAGCCTTACATCAAACTGGGAGTCAAAGCAGAGTCTTGCTGAAAGTCCACCCTAGTTTAAAATGTCTGTATCTGACAAATTCTACTCAATGATGACCTGATACATTTTCAGTATTATAAAGTATTCACCGTATTTGCAAGTTTTCCCCTCTTCTTCATTATTGTCTAGGATTACTTTAATTAGAGGTGAACATCAGACATATTGCTGATCTTGTGATGGGGTATTTGAAAGTGCTAGCTTATCTGATAATCTTAGGTCAGACTCTCATTTCTCTTGCTTATCAAGCCTGCCTTCGTTGTCCAGCAGCATTTAGAGGGACAACTTGCAAGTCCTTTCCCCCCTTTTAAAGGTAACCCATGCATCTTCCTCCTTGTTTAGTATAATAAAACCAATGAGTTTCAGAGTTTACTCCCCAAAAGCAAGGTTTGAAGGAAAGAGATGGTGTCTCCCATGTTGTCCATCTCCTTATCCTGATCATATTAACAACTCAGTTGTCTCTCTTCATCTTTAGAAAACCTTTCAAGGCTTAAAATATACTCTTTTAAAGATTTAAGACCAAGTTTAGAAACCATGAGCAACTGTCTAAAATATAGCATTTACTTCATGACTGAGAAAATAATGGGATTTTTAAAGCAGAAAGACCTCAGAAACTTCCTTTAACAATTTGCATTTTGCAGAGGAAATTTTGAGAGCAAGGTCTACAATTTGTCCACCATCACAGAGCTCTCACTGACCTCCCCCAAAGGCCCTACAATGTAAGTCCCCTATTGGTATGCCATTACTGTTTTCAGTTGGAACAGTTTACAATCCTTCACATGTCCCCCATTCCCTTCCCAAACTCTCCTCCACTTGAACATTTAAAGTGGTTCCTAATGAGTTGCTTATGCCCATTAAACATAAGACTTGGCCCCACCTCTTAGTCTGGGCCCCTTTGTTGAGTGAATGTACCTTGCATTTCATATTCTCAGCAGAATCGCACCTGAAAGCCTCATGGGATGTCTAAGTGAGGGTGGGGTGGAAGTCTCAGTGGATATCATAGAGATTAATTGGTGAAAAATTTGAACCTTTGTGCCCTGGTCCTCCTTGATTTTCTCTGGGACATGACCAAGGAGAATAATCATAGCTTGCTATATTTCGGAGGGGGTTGTGGAATCATTAGGCAAAACAGAAAATGACACACTTAGGTATCTGACCAATCAAAAGTCTTAATTGTGCTTGATAATAAAAATATGGAAAGAACTTTAAAAAACTCTATTGTAAATGAAGCCTTTACTTGGACAAGTTGATATTTTTTAACAGGTGAAATCTGAATCCTATTCCTTCTTACCCTCCAGTATCTTCAGTATCTGCCTCTGTGTCCTGAGTTGTTCCCCTTAGTCGCTCTACATATGTACTAAGGCATCCTTCATGCCAAACAGCAGCTGCTGACACACACCCCCACCTCAAACTTTTAACCCTGATGTTCTCCAGACTCTAGTTTCTTCATTTCCTTTCCCTTCACTGACAGATATCTGAAAAGGTCCATATTCCTCAACCCATTCTGGTCTGGTTTTGCCCTTAGAAACTATTCCTTTTCTTTTTCTGTTTAATTGATGAGAGGAGAGAGAGAGAGAGAGAGAGAGAGAGAGATCAATTTGTTGTTCCAATTATTTAATGCATTCATTGGTTGACTTTTGTATGTGCCCTGACCACAACCTTGGAGTATTGGGACAATGTTCTAATTAACTGAGCTACTTAGCCAGGGCTTGGAAACTATTCTTAAAACTACCATTGGAAAAGGTCACCAGTGCCTTCGAGACTATAAATGTAGAGACCATTTTCTAAGTATTAGATTTTACCTCTCTGGCAGCTTTGGTTTGCTTTTCTGTTCTATTCCTTGGCTCTGTTGTACCTACCCTGATCTCTCTAACATCTCTTGGTCAGTCTCCTTTGCCAGCTGATCTCCTTTCCACCAACCATACATTGGCCATTGCCAGTCTCCTTCTTTTCTATTATATAATCTTCCCTGGACAATCACCTATTACCTGTCTCTTCTTTTCCCCAGGCTCTTCATCTTTATAACTGTCTAAAACACAAATTCTGGAAGGAAATATTCAGGTGCCTTATAGGCTAAACACCAAATTCTCTTTTGCCTTCCTTTATTTCTTTTTGTAATCCTTTATTATGGAGAATTTCAAATATACACAAATTATGCAGAATAGTATATATGAACCCTCCTTTATCCATCACCCAGTTTCAACAATTATTAATTGATGGCCAATTTCGTTTCAATTATAGCACCTTCTACTCTTCCCCCAATATTATTATTATTTTTTAAATATATTTTATTGATTTTTTTACAGAGAGGAAGGGAAAGAGATAGTTAGAAACATCGATGAGAGAGAAACATCGATCAGCTGCCTCCTGCACACCTCCTACTGGGGATGTGCCCGCAACCAAGGTACATGCCCTTGACCGGAATTGAACCTGGGACCTTTCAGTCTGCAGGCTGACGCTCTATCCACTGAGCCAAACTGGTTATGGCCCCAATATTATTTTTAATAAAATCCAAGGTGTCATATTATTTCACACATAGATATTTCAGTATGAATCTCTAAAAGATAAAGGATTTTTAAAAAGTAGAACTAAAGTATCATTGTCGTATCTGAACAAATTAATAATGTTTAATATCAGATTTCTGGACAAATTTCTAATAGAATCAAAATTTTCTTTTTGTTTTTACAGTTCTTTGAATCAGGGTCCAAATTAGGTTCACATCTTGAAGTTTGTAAAACTATCTTATAAATTTGTGATTTATAGAGTCTCTCTCATTCTTTCACATAAAAGTGTAAAGAAAAAAAATCTAGATTTCTTATAGAATTTCTCAGTTGGGGTGTTGCTGATAGTATCTTTGTGGTGTATTTTCTATAAATTAGAGACGTGACTGGATTTGGGCTAGGTTTTGGTTTTTAGTTAAGTTTTGGGCAAGACTGTTTCATGGGTCGAGTTGTGTTCTTTCATCAGAAGGCTTATAAGGTAAGGTTATTTTCTTTTTGTGTGTGTGTGAGGTTAGCACCCACTGATGCTCAGTGCCTCTCTGCACGCAATTCATTAGAGGTTGTAGATTGGCGGTATTTTATTTCATCACTTTTTCTTCATTTATCAGCCTGAATTCACCTATGAAGTGAAACTCTTTCTCCTCTGTCTTTTATTTAACCAATAGTACAGTTTATATAAGGAAAAAAACAAAACATGGTGCATAATCCCCCCCAGCTTTTTTTTTTTTTTTTTATCAGTTTTCAGAATGGGATTGGTTCCTTAGTATCCTTCAACAATGGCCCCTAATATTTTTAAGCATTGTTTTATGATTTTATTTTTTAAATTTTTTTTCTTTATTGATTAAGATATTACATATG
>NW_005370354.1:699698-780978 GCF_000412655.1 Myotis brandtii
CAATGTACCTGTCCAATTTTCCCAACACCATTTATTTAAGAGACTGTCTTGACTCCATTGTATGTTCTTGCCTCCTTTGTCAAATATTAATTGAGCATAGTGGTTTGGGTCAATTTCTGGGTTCTCTATTCCCTTTCCACTCCTCTTTCTTTACCCTCCCTATACTTTACTGATCCTAAAATGCTAGCAATTTTTGGTTCCTTGACCATTCAATTATATTTTATGCCCTAGAGCAGTGATGGTGAACCTTTTGAGCTCGGCGTGTCAGCATTTTGAAAAACCCTAACGTAACTCTGGTGCCGTGTCACATATAGAAATTTTTTGATATTTGCAACCATAGTAAAACAAAGACTTATATTTTTGATATTTATTTTATATATTTAAATGCCATTTAACAAAGAAAAATCATGAGTTCGCGTGTCACCTCTGACACGCGTGTCATAGGTTCGCCATCACTGCCCTAGTGAAATACACTCGGTCCTTTATGACCTGATTAAAGGTCACCTTTTCTTTGAAGCTGTTCTACATAATATTCCCCATGTAAATTAATGCTGCCCCTCCTTTGTGCTCCCTCCATTAACAGTTTATGTATACTTTGATTATAGTTGTTATTCTCTCATATCAAAGTTTTTTCTTCTGATCAGTGGGGTACTTTCACGGCAGGTGTAGTTTCTTAACTATGTGATTTATCAGCTTTTTGCAGGATGCCTGGCACTCATTTGGTGCTCAGCAAATGTTTAAATAGTGCAAAGATGAATTTATAGTTATATATAGTTGAGGAGCCTCTGTTTCCCAAAGAGTCTCAACTATTAATATATCTGAATGAGCTGGAAATATGATTTCTGGCCTCACCTGGAGTAGACAGGGCACAAGAAGTGGGAGAGTTCACCGTATGAACAAGACAAGTCTTGGCTCTCTCAGAGGCACATAGTTCAGGGGACAAGCCACCCTTGTATTGATAAGTTCATAGTTCAAAATTCTGGAATGAATTGGCGGCCAGAGGAAGCCATTTGTACACATCGGATTGCGCTTAAACTGCCTTTGTAGCCCTTGCTTTTATGTTAGACTATGTACGCTAGCCAAGGAGTATAGAGCTATCAAAAGCTCCCACAAAACAACCCAAGATTTTTTTTTAATTTATTATACTATGTAGAGTATTAAACCACAAAAATAACAAAGGGGAGGCAAGGACCACAAATTAATCTTTTATTGAGACAGCAGAGGGATGTGAGAGTCTAAAATCCCAAACATTTGCTTCTGTATTTTAAAAAAGCAAATAGTTTTCAGAGAAAGTTCAATAACAGGATGTTGAAGTGAAAGAAATTTCTGCCTCCCTATTTCCTATAGGGACTGTGCAGAGGTGTGATAACATGAAAGTTATACGACCACCTTGTTTTTGCTGTCGGTGATCATGAAATATGATTATATTTCCTCCAATGTTTATATGTGCTCTTGAAATTATTGGAACTGGTAAAATACCACTTGCATATTGTGTAAAAGGAACTATTTTCCCTCTTCTGTTTCCTCATAGTTATCACAACACATTAGTTTTCAATTAATAACTTTAATTTGGTTGTTAAATATTTATTAAACCTTCACATTTGAATATCTGCAACCATGCAATAAAATGTTTATTTTATATGTGAAAGAATGAATGAAAAATAGTCAAAAGATTTAAGTTTCTGACCACACGGGGCAAGCATTATAAAAAAGAGTTATACTGAACCATCACACTTATATTGAGAGAAACAAGATGTGGGGGATGCATTTAGTTCCCCTAAAGAATTATCAGATTAGTCAGTTTTCAAATATATATTTAATTATACTCAGATGTATATTTAATTATACTCATTGGAGGCTGCTAGCATTTCTAATGGTAATTTTTAAAGAATCATGATTACACTATAAAACTAAAATGATAGCCAAGTATAATTTATCACTGTGGGAGGTTGATCTATTCAGAGAGAACATGAACTGAAGACAGCAGCCATCATTTTGGAAAGAAAAATGTTATCCCAACGATGTTTTCTTATCTTATGGAAAGGTACCACTCCAACACATGTACTTTAAAACCTTATTAAAGTATCCTAAAACTTATTAATTGATGGGTTCCCCCCGTCTGGGGATTCCCTAAGTTGGAATTTGCATGCTGGTAGGTCCTGAACAGCTGCCCTTCTGCCCAGCCTTCTGAGACCCTCCACAGCCTGCAGCCCAAAGAAGCTCAACGTATTGGCCTGTGCTGGTAACTGCTCTCCATTTTCTTGTGAAAAATACTCACTGTTGCCCATCACTGGTGGATGCTCTCATGCTGGGCCCTTCTGCCTCCATAGATTGACTGGTACAGTCACCAAGAATCAATGCTGTTGTTCCCAAACGTGTGTCAGTTCTACATGTAATTACATTAATTAGTTATATGTTATAGAAACCAATAATATACACAAAAAGAAATTGCAAACTAAGTTGCAACCTGAAGGGGAGTCCCTGGAGAAAATTTGTTCTCCAGTTAGGTGCAAAATGCCAAGGGAAAACATTGTAAGAACCTAGGAGGACTCAATTCCAACAGCCAAGCAAGTTTCTGGCTTTTTGCTTATAGATGGCGACTATAGATAATGCATTGTGGTTTATGTAAAAGACTTTTCCGACTTCACTCAAATAAAAATCCTTCACCCTACGTCAAAAGATTGGTTGATTCATGTCTATTTATAAACTTTTAAGTAAAATGTCTAAGGCAGCGGTTCTCAACCTGTGGGTCGCGACCCCTTTGGGGGTAATGACCCTTTCACAGGGGTCGCCTAAGACCATCGGAAAACACATATATAATTACATATTGTTTTTGTGATTAATCACTATGCTTTAATTATGTTCAATTTGTAACAATGAAAATACATCCTGCATATCAGATATTTACATTACGATTCATAACAGTAGCAAAATTACAGTTATGAAGTAGCAACAAAAATAAGTTTATGGTTGGGGGTCACCACAACATGAGGAACTGTATTAAAGGGTCGCGGCATGAGGAAGGTTGAGAACCACTGCTTTGAGAACATGTTACGCCTACTTGATATCTCTTAAGGTGTACATATGTGAAGAACCTTGAAGAAATAATAAAATTCATTCAAGCGACAAAAACACAGTATATGATGATGAAAAATACATTTATTTTTTAATGTATACATGTTATGTAAAATTATTTATTTATCTAAGATGCACCTATACTGAATGTATCTGAAAAATAAAAAAGTCAATATTAAGAAAAAAATTGTGTAAATGGAAGATTATAAGAGGGTTTCGTGTGCCAGCAAAAGTTACTGGCGTGCCATGTTTGGCACATGTGCCAGGGGTTGCCCACCCCTGTTCTAGGGTCTTCTACCTGACAAATGCTTCACTAGCCAAAAATCTTGATTGCCCCTCATAGAATGAGCCTTACTTTGGCAATAGTCATTTGTCCTTTTCCCCATTATTTGTTTTATCAATGGCTATCTAGCTCATATCTCACCTCTTGCAGTGTTTTCTAGATGAGTTTACAGGTTCAGTCAGCTTTGGCAGCATCCACACCCACCAACATTTCTCTTGAGCAGTAGAATGCTCATATATGAATGTACTCTGGACATAGGAATCTGCTTGTAACCCTACTATGTTGGACCGTGGAAAGCCTATTACAGTATTTATATTTTGGTGTGGCACACAGACCATGTATTTTCATGAACCAAGTGAAGAAGGTGTCCCAGAAAGAATCTTGAGACCTTGGCAAGGCTCCAGGTCTGACAATTGTGCTGACTTTGTCACCTGGGACAAAATATTCAACCTCTTTGTGTCTTAATTTTATAATCTCTGAGGTGTGAATAATAAAATTGTGTGACTCAAATGAGTAGCAAACAGCACCTGACATATAGTTGGTAGCCTGTAAATGCTAGTAAAATCTGAATATTTCTAGCCTAGACCCCCACACACATACTTTTGAATAAAATGGGGATCCTCTTGATAATGCTCACTGCACAGATTGTTGGGGTTATATGTGCAAAGGACTTCCCAAATTTTTAAAACACTGCTCAAAAGATGTTAAAGAGGCGACTTCGTCTGAAAAAAATACTGACACCATAGATCATAGTAAGCATTTTATTCTTCTAGTTGATAGACTTTATTCTGCTTTGATGTGAAATTGCCATGATGGATGCTTTAGTTAACTCTTGCCCAGGATGCTTCATCATCTTGTTCCCTGGTTAGGATTGTGAGTTTTGAAGGGGAGGATTCTGCTTTCTCAGAGAGCAAGCCTATGTCTGTCCCAACCACCAGGTCAGACGTTCCTGAAGTACAGTTAGCAGTGGTTTTTCCTTTCAGACATACCTTGCTTTACTGCTCTTGTTTTATTGCACTTCATAGATGTTGCTTTCTTTAAAAATTAAAGGCAAGACCTCCACCAGCAAAAAGATTATGACTCCCTTTTTGTGATACTCACTTTATTATGGTGGTTTGGAACTGAACCCGCAATATCATTGAGGTCCGCTTATACTTGGTTTACCTGCTGCTCAGCTGTCACTACTTTTGCTGGCTTTTAGCAGCCAAAAGCCTATAAAAACACAGAGCTGGCTAGCATTTTTAATCAATCTAACTGCACTTAATGTACCACGCAGAGATTTATTTTGCTTTCATTGTGTGTGGCTGTGAACCGTGTCAGTAAGTCAAAGGAAAAGATTTTAATTGTTACAGAGTACCGTTAAAAGGTGTTTAACCTAAATTTCCTTACTGAATGCCAAATGTCTTTTCAGGGGAGAAAAATGCCAAGCTTTTTTTTTCTGGCTAGTTCATTTCAGAATAGTGAACACATAGCCAAAATCAAAAGGCAGCACAGTTTTGCATTAGATTCATAGGTACATACCTTAAAGTAGCTTTCAAAGGTACCCCAGTGGTACCTTTGAAAGCTACCCATAAAATGCCACTTTCAGTCTGGCATCAGATCTATTAATTTGACCATTATGAAAATGTAGGAATATTTTTTAAAACTCCCATGGTCTTGTAAAGGCTCCAGGCTCTGATTAGCAGACCAATCTTGCCTTCTGCCAGGGCATGGAGCCAAGATAAGATCCTTAAGTAGATAACATTTAGCGTTTGAAACAATAACAAAGAACGAGAGGTCCACATGGAGCTTTCTCATTGTTACCCATTTGAAATATCCAGTATGGTGTTGGAGTCCGAGGGAGAAGATTAAACAGATGTCAGGTTTGTTTCAGCAGGATGCACTGCGTAACCACCTTCCCTCCAAAGTGTTTTATGTCCAGCATCCTGGGAAGGGTACTGACTAATTCATTTGATCCATCTGTTGCCTTGGGAGACACCATGGGTTGGTTCCTCCAACTATTAGCTTCACAGGTGGTGACCAATGAACTCTTGGGGAGATTATAGCCTCTCATAACTCTTGTGGGAACTTTATTCCACCTGCCCTTCACACGGGTCACCTTGGACTGAAATCCCCCTCCCCTGGAAAAAAATTAGGGCACAGCTTTTTTTTTTAAATAGGCCCATTAAAAAAAAAATTAAAATAGGCCAAGACTTTGTCTCTATTTTTCTCTTATTTCTTCAAACTCTTTTCCTAACATTTTATTTCCTGTTTTGTCTTTTACAAGGAAGAAATTTAAAAGCACTTTTCATATTTATTATAAGTACATTTTACGGCCATTGTCTAGCATTTGGTGAATGAGTAAAGACAACCCCCAGCCAAGGTGTTATCTCACAGTGGTTCCACATTCTCAGTAGAGTAGTTCTTTCCTCCAGATGGTGGAGTTACATATCTAGACATGGAGCTGGCATCCTCTTTGTGGACCCCAAATTTGCCTATTAGGGGTATTGAGTTAAATTATCACCATTCAATTTTCCTCCTCTTCCCTCCCTCCCTCCCCCCACACCATCTCAGGGCCTTGACCTGTTAATTCTGTAACTCAGGGCCCAGCTTACCAATAGGCTCAGTGTCTAGGTGGGAGGAACCATAGCTGGATTCCATAAAACTGCTCACCATCCTCTTGTTTTACACAGCTGGCATTGTATTTTGTGTTGGGAAGAACTTCTCTGTTTCCTTCCCTCCACATGTGGGAAGTACCTGGAACCTTGATTTAATTCTGGAAGAGGTACCTTCCCTCGACCCATCCCCCACTTTTTGGCAGGGGCTAGGGGACACATCTGCTGTATTTGGTCTCTCTGCCTCCAGCGAGAAGCCTATGTGGGAATCCAGCTAGCTCTTTACTGTGTTGTACTGGTGAGAATCCTACAAACTGTATATGTCATTTTCCTCATCTGGAAAGAAGAGGGATGATGGCAGTGAATGATTTGACAGAGTTGTTGTCAAGGAAAATTAAAATGACTATAAATCTTTTTTAGATGTGAAACTTTGCAGGAGTGATAACTCTTGTTACTTAATGATGGAATGCTTTCAAGTAAAGTGTCAAATAATCAGAAACCAATTTGTTATATGTTGAAACATCAATAATGTCAGTTATAAGTATACCTCAGGTTAGGGTTGTCACTTTTACCTGTTACTCTTTAATTTTCTGTGGTTTCAAAGTATATTTACCTGTTCCTATTAAGAGATTGGTACTTAAAAGAAAAAAGCTTGACTAATTATTACATAGGACCAGTAATGACTTTTTTTTATCATCCAATTAGTATTACCTTTGCCAGGAAATTATAGTAGTTATTTCAGGTATAGCTGTTGGGATAAAGAAAGGGGGCACTGCATATATTTATAGTCTTCAGTCATTGGCCTTTTCATAGCAAATAACATAAAACATTCAGACAGACCTCTGTTTAATTATATCATTGAGTCATTTTAAAAGTGAGGGGGAGCCGTGGCTGGCATGGCTAAGTGGTTAGAGGGTTGACCTGAGCCCTGGAGGGTCACAGGTTCGATTTCCGGTCAAGGGCACATACTTTGGTTGCAGCTTCAATCCCTGGCCCTGGTCAGGCATGTGCAGAAGGCAACCAATCAGTGTGTCTTTCTCACACTGATCTCTCTCTCTTCACTCTCTAAAAAATCAATGGGAAAAATATCCTCAGGTGAGGATTAACAAAGCAAAAACAAACAAACAACATAAAACAAACAAACAAAAAACGGAGGGGGAATCTTTGTAACAAGTCCACTGAAGATATTATAATACTACCATTAACGACAGTGTTACAGTGAGCAATATGAGTATTTAGCCTTGGAAATGGGAGAAACAAAAGAATAAATATATACTAAAATCTTCACTTTTATAAACTTGCATAACTTCTAGTTGTTAATTAGACATCACTTGTCTTCCTTTGATTAACTTCAAAGTTAGAAGTCTACATTTGATAGTGACAAAGTTTTATATTTTTACCCATCCTTGTTTTAGGAAAAAATATTGTAGCTTATAGAAATAATGCTTATATGCAACAGCATATCATTATATTTAAAAGAGGTGGATATGGAGAGTGGCTCAGGGACATAAACATAGGATCCTTTTTATAGGCTGGCATATTTTCTCATGAAATGTTAAGTAAATAAATAAATAGATGGATGGATAGATGGGATGGAACAGTTATTCCATGTGTTTTAGGCCTCTCTCTGGTCCTCTGAGGCTCAGTTTATGCTGCTCCTTAGATCTAGCCTGATGTCTTTGGTTCCATGCCTTATAATAATTCTCTCAAAACTATCCACCTCCCTGCAAAATAACTTTGGGGAGAATCAGCACAATTCCTTCCACGTAAAGTGTCTTGTTTATCACTTACATTGGTCATATCTACTTCCTTTTCTTCTTTTCCCCACCACTTTTCTCTTTCCTAGAAATTTGCCAGTATTTTCCATGCAAAGACAATTAGTCATCTAGATGTGATTTTATTTCTGCAAAATGATTAACCAGTATCAATTGGTTTGCCTCTTACAAAATCGTCTACCCAATTCCCTAGGATCAAGGCAGCAATCCAGTATCAGCGCTTAGCAAACCATTGTCCAAAGTCATTATCAGGGGAGCTAATCAATATCTTGACCTGGTGGTAGTTACATGGGTATATACTTATATAAAAATTAGTTGAGCTATACACCTAGATTTTTGTCTATAAAATCGAATTTGTCTTACTAATATAGGAAGGAAATTATTTCTTCAACTGCTAAACCATACTTCTAAATCTGATTTTAAATGTTTGAATAGTAGCAAGTTTGCTAGAGTTCTTTGTAAATGTGAAATATTGAAGGAAAATATTAAACCATAAGCTAAACTGTAAAGTCAAGGATCATATCTAGGTTGCCCAGCACTATTTCCCCAGGGTCCTACCGTATTTCCAGACACATAGTAGACATGTAAGAACAAGCCAATAAAAGGTACACTTTTGTATGTACAAAATTTGCTGATATGCTTTACACAAAGGAATTGATTTATGATTGGCAATCAATATTTTGATCTATCTGTGTATACTTATGTCTCTACTTGCATTTTACTCCACTGTTACTTTTTCTTTTTCAGTTTGTTGACCTTAGTCTTTGTAACAAGGTTTTAAGTTATTTTGAAAGCCCCGTTTATATTTACAACCTTGGAGAAAAATTAATGTCCTCCTTTTCAGTTCTCTGTTTAAACCTACCACCTTTTACCTGCAAATACTCAACATATTTTACTAATTTATATGATCCTTAAAGTAACTCTATCAAATCTACTACTATTTCATTTGGCTAATGTTTTACATTTTATCTGTAGTTCATTGAAAAGGTTACTATCAAACTCATTATTAAATTCTCTTGGTTGATTTTCATAACATTTCCATTTTAGTAACTTCCATAATAATCTGATGGGCTAAATGTCCCAAAGCATACATGCCTTAATTACATTTGGATCTTTAAAAACATAGGGATTGAATCAAATTGCTTTACTAGATGGAGTAAGAAAAGGAAGAAACATTGAATGAGCAATTGTCAGTATATATTCAGTATAGTTTTCTAAAAACAACTTTATGGAAATACAATTCACACACCTATAGTTCACTCATTTAGAGTGTATAATTCAGTGTTTTTTAGTATATTCACGGTTGTGCAACCATTACCACAGTCAATTTTAGAATATTTTCATTGCCTTTAAAATAAACTTCATACTATTTCAGTAGTTATTACCTTTCAATTTCCTTATCTTCTCTAGCCCAGCCATCCACTAATCTACTTTCTATCTCTATAGATTTGCCTATACTAGACAATTCATATTAATAGAATCACAAAATGCAAGGTCTGTTTTGATAGGCTTCTTTCTCTTAGCATGATATTTTCCAGGCTCATCTGTTTTATATCATGTACCAGAACTTCATTTCTTTTTATGGCTGAATAATACTTCATTGTGTGGATATACCACATTTTGCTTATCTTTTCATCAGTTGATGGAGATTTGGATTGCTTTCAGTTTGGGCTATTGTGAATAGTACTAGTTTTACATAATGTGTTATTGATGAAATACTGCCTTCTGATCCTATAGCGGTATTCAATCCCTGACATTCTTGTTGGTGTAATATTTCTGTTTCTCCTTAACTTTGAGCATCTTGAGAGAGTTTAGATAATTTTAATAGAAGTTGTAGGAGAAGTGTTATTTTTCTCTGATTTGGTCAATCATTTAGGTATCCTTAGTACAAAAAACAAGGCAGGTTATTATGTCTGCTCAAGTCTTTTGCCTAATTTACTATTGGGTTTTCTATTTTGTTATTTTTGTTCTTTTAGCCATGCTTATATACATTAAGTATATACAGGGTCCTGTGTGTTTATTTCAAACAATGTAATACTATTGTATGTTTGTACATCTGTGTAAAACTTACCCATTTTAAACACTTGAACTTTTGAAACAGTTAACGAATTGCTCGTCCTAAATGAGTGACCTTTGGATAGCCTTCCTATAGGGTTTGCAGTGGCTTTGGAATTCTAAGTTTGTAACTTTTTCCAACTGCCTTTTCCAGGATGTTGCTATATTAGAGGAACTAGCTGTTTATCTGATAAAGAGTAATTCATTTTACTGATGAGACTTTATTTGTACACATTCACAAATATAATTGGCATGAAAACTCAGCTTTCAGGCTAATATATCACAGTTATGTCTTCCACAGTAACTCTGAGAAACTTGGACAACAAGGTCAGAACATTACTCTTTCATGGGATAAAACTGCTTAGTTGCCTCAGGACAGATGTCTTAAAGGAACTGAAAACCACATAGCTAGTGAGTGAGATCATTAAGCATTTTTTGCAAAAAAATTAAAGTATGTTGCACGTATAAACATAGACCAAGAAAAATAATGTGGTAAATTAAATGAGAGAAATTCAGCTTAACCCATTATAAGCATGACGTTGTACCAAGTACCAATAGGGTAGGATCAGCAAACTATAGACCTTGGACCAAACCTGGTGCTCTGCTAGTTTTTGTAAATAAAGTTTTATTGGAACACAGCCATGACCATTTTACATATTGTCTGCGGCTGCTTTCACACTAAAGGTCCATAAGTCTGACAGAGACTGTATAGCTTGTGAAGTCTAAAGCTTACTGTTGGGCCCTTTACAGTAAAAGGTTGCCAACTCCTACTATAGAGGGTCTAAAGTAATTGTACTTTCTGTCCTCACCCTCATCTGTATCTAGTGGGATTGTGAGGCAAAGTGGCTAACAAATTGTATTTATATAACTCATACACAAAGCAAAAGAAAATAAAATAGTAGAATTATCAGTGATAAAAAGCATGTAAAAAGCATCTTAATATATTAAGACCATTAGAAGCAGAATTTGTATGTTGGAGAGTAATGGCTATCAGGATAAAGCAATACTTGTTGGCCTGAAATAATTATCTAGAGTCTAGACTCAGTTCAGTACCGTTTGGAATTTCATATATGTCCAGAAAATATTGTGGCTGTTACCATAGGAGGAGTGGCCAATATTAATAGCCATAAAAAGCAGTTGGCATTTCTTACTTGGAATTCTTTGAGGTCTGGAATATTTGATGTGGTCACATACTCCCTTAGCCATCCCTTCGGAGCACATCTTTAGAATAGAGCTTTGGGGCATCCATGGAATGGGGTCTGTCGCCTCCAGTGATGCCTGTGGCAGCTGAAAGCTTCTATTAATAGGCTTTGTCCACTCCTGCAAGGGTCATTACTCTAGTGATTGGGCTTCTAAACAAATCTTGATGACAGGAACCAGACCAACTCCTTCTTTGGCAACGCAATAGCTAAGAAGAAGAAAACCGCACGAAGTGCAGAGGCTAACTTGTAAGACTTGCTGGCTTCTGAGGGAATAGGCTTGGGACTACTGACCAGAGAGTTATTAGAATAACCCTTCTCCCCACTCTTACTCTAACTGCAAACCTTGTTGTTTTCGATAACATTATGTGAAGTATGTCTTCATGTGTTGCTTTTTGGACCCTGTTCACCAAATGGCATGCATCTGTACTTGTTCTGTCTATGGAATATAGAAATGGTAGTGCCAACTGGAAGTGGGAATTTGGTTTCAACCTAAGGGACAGCAGCAGTATCCTACCAGAACTATAGTGGAGTGACAGGCCAGATCACTAAAGAGAGGTTGGATGCAAATATATCAGAAGGAAGAAATTCGGGTTTCCTCTAAAATGCATCTTTTCATCAATTCCAGAGAGGGAACATCAAAATGTATCTTGTCAGTTCAAAATGTCATTTCATGGTGGTCTCAGAATTAGAAGCTTATTCAAATGGATGCTGTACCAATTAGTGGTACGTGATTATATGAAACTCCTATGAGTGACTTTTAAAGAAAATAGTAGCCTAGAGTAGTGGTCTTCAATCTGGGGTGGAATTTGTCCTCTCTCCAGCCTTCCCCGGTCCCCAGGATATTTGGCAATGTCTGGACATTTGTAATTGTCATGACCTGGGCATGTTTATGTGTGTGGGGTGCTACTATTAGCATCTAGTGGATAAATGCCAGAAATGCTGCTAAACTTCCTACAGTGCACAGGAGAGCCCTCAACAAATAATTTTCCAGCCCAAAATGTCAGCAGTGCCACGGTTGAGAAATTGACTATTGAGCAAAAATTCTCAGCTGAGCTTTCTGCTTATGAGGGCAAATTATTAAACCTATCTGAATGCCTTTTGGAAATGAAAGGTGAGTATTTCTTACTGCTTTAGGAGGTCTCAATTGCGCCAAGAAAATATATTTTGTTATTTTTGTTTATATATTTCTAACATAATTATGTAAAAAAATTTTTTGAAAAGTAAGAATGTTTTATAAAGAAAAAAGTAAAACAGATAATCCCAGCACTCACTTGAACATTTCTCTCAAGATTGGAAATACCAGGGAACAGAATGGTTAATCCATCAGAATATCCTCTTTAGGGAAACCAACTGAAAGATAGTGGACTTTTTCCTGGGCTTTCATCTGCTTATATTATCTTTTCAAGCCCTTATCTTTCAAATAATACTGCCATCCCACAAAGTTTAGGTCATTTTATCAGAAAGTTATTATTTAGACTATAAATATCTTAGTAGAATTCCCACCATCAATCAGGAATTCTTATGAACCATTAAGTAGTGTGAGGAAAATTTTTGTGAGATTTTTTAAAAATTTATTTTGGGTGTGTATGTGTAAAATAACTTAGAGGTTTTTATTTAGTACCTTTCAGCATGGTAGGTTTCACTAAGAGATAAAAGTATTTTGTAACTTTCCACTCTGAATCTAGAGATTACTTTTTACTATCCGGATGAATTTTTAGTTGATAATGAGATCTGAAAAAGCAGTGGAGAGGAAAAGACCAACTATTCTAGACCACCACACAATAGTATCTCTGAACTTCAAAAGCCCCAGGAGGGTGCAGCTGGGGAGTGCTATACTTTCTGTCCTCTTGGTGAGCTAAATTTGGTTTGGCAGAGAATTTTTAGGAGTAAATAAGGCTCTGTGAGTAAAACTTTGCAGTTTTAGCCAAAGAAAACAGACTAGAGATTTGATGACTCTCTTTGATTTATTAGTGCCATATGCAGGGCCTTTTGATCTTCAGGATTTAGTAAACCAAGGAATTGATATTTATCAGAACTCCATCACATGGGAAGAAAATCTTAATTTGCCTGTAATGTTGATACTAATGTAATTATCCAACACCTGCATCTGATTGATGATAATTGTGTTAGGTTATATTAAATTTTAATGATCGGTAGAAGCGAACATTAAAACAAGTTTTTGGGTAGCATTGACATCAGAAATAATCATATTTCTTAAGTACATCAGATTTGCTCATTTTAGTATACACAGCAGGTCCTCCAATAATGTCCTTATGTTCAGCATTATTTTGTTAAAATGTTGATGAGATGATGTAAGAATTTAACTCTTGTTTATATCAATTAGCCTATGGTAACATTGGTTTCACTATACATCATTTTGCTTAAAGTTGCAGAACCTATTGACCATGTTAAGTGAGGACTTATTGTATAACAAAACCTCTTAACTAGGAGTGCAGGAACTGCATGTCGTAATTGTGGTTTTTAAAGAAAAAAGGGAAATAACTTGACATTGATGATACCACATGCACAGATGTTACATAATAAAGGCTACTTACAATCTTAATTTGTCAGACAACATAAAGGAGTTTCAATTAAGTTTGAGGTTTCACCCCACTTCTGAGTTCCTTTGTCATACTTTTATAAAGTATCATAAACCACAGGACAAATATTTCTGCCATTAAGCCATCAGAATCCATCTGGTTTTTGTCTTTTTACTACTAAGACAAGTTAACATATGACAGAAGTATAGATGTCTGTAAAATTGAGATGAAATATAAAGAACGGTATAATGGTATTACTATGTTCTTTAAATGGATCTTTTTCTTGACTCTCTTGGGGCCCACTTTTTTTTTTTCTTGCAGGAGGAAAGGCTTCTGGGTCTCAGTGAGTGAGTTTCACTTTCTTTTTTTCTGTGAATTCTTAATGAGTACTTGACCAGGCAATTTATACTTAGATTACCACTTTTTCATTCTCTTCTTTGTTCATTCTGTTTGCAAGAAGTCCTTTGTAGAATGTCTTCTGCATCAGGTATTAAAACAAGGCATTTTGTCAGCTCCCTCCTTTAAGACTAGTTTGAGGGAAAATAAATTTTGAATCAGCCTTACTTCTTGAAGTGTCAAATCTATTTTAGGGAAGACGATCATAGAGGGAGGAGGGTAAACAAGCCAAATGGCCTCAGACCTGGCTTTTCTTACATCAGACTTTCACAGTTGTTCTTATTGATGATAATGGTAGCTATTTAGTCATCATTTATTCCATGCTCTGTCCTAAATGCTTTACTTGCATTATCTACATTTCCATAGTAACCATATGAGTTAGTACTGGTATTAATTTCATTTTCCCACTTGAGAAGTGAAGAAAAGAGACATAATGTTACTTGGCTAAGGTCGCAGAGCTAGAATCGGGATTCAAACCAGGCCTGATATTCCCAGAACCCAAGTCAAAATTATTTTATTATTCCATTATTTCCACCTTTACCCTCATATTGAGTTTTCAAAGTATTTTACATTTAGATTTGAGTACAAAATTCACGTCAAAAGTAAAATATAATTATTCTAAAATCTTTTGCCATTTTTTATAACCTGTCCCTCTACCGTAAAACATTTGGCTTTCTGCATCTCACTAACACATCTTAATATGTAGGAATATCATTGTATGTACATATATGTTTACTAAAAATGTTATTGGAGCCCCCAGTAATAAATACCAGTAGGTTAACATTCATGCTTGGTATCTCTGTCTTCTAATTCAACTGCTCTTTATTTGCACCGGACAATGTGATCCTCAGTAGTGACTTTACCCTGTTCATGGAATAGGTGTGCTATTACTGATGGGATGGGCAGGTCTCACAGTTAGGATACTCGTAAGACAAACTGATCCTGGAGCCTTTATATGGTCATTTCTTTACTAGGTGCTTCGTAAAATTCTGTAGGCTAGAGCAGGGAGTTTACTCAACTGACTTAAGTTGATGAGTCCAACTGACTTTAGGGAAATGTTCCGGAATACTAAAGCAATGTGATTCAATATCTGAGAATCCTAAAGAGATAGTTAAGTGTTTGACATCTGATCTCTGTGAACAGAATGTATGCTTACCACACATACGGCTGTATCAGATGGAAGCTAGTTTCTGAAACAGTTTGAGGGTGGGTGTTTGCTTCTGATTAGCCTGTGTGTGTGTGTGTGTGTGTGTGTGTGTGTGTGTGTGTGTGTGTGTGTGTGTGTGTGTGTGTGTGTATGTTGGATGAATGAGCAATTGGGAAGTCATGACCATGTGTTTGCTGTCATTTAAACTGCCAGTCTAATCTAAATATACATGTGGGTGCCTAAGGAGACTTCTTTCTTTTCAAGAGGATCTTTCTTAACAGCTCTCAACTCCCTGCCGACAAACGTGAACTTTGGGGCACTTCTGTTTTCCTGAGGGGCTACTCTGTTTTCTTTTAAATAAGGTGAGGAGGACTTCTTTGCTTGCTGTATTTCTGATTTTTAAAGGACAGAAGATTGTAAAGTTTATTTACCGTAAGCAAGAACCTCATAGGAAAGATAGCCTCTAGGATGTTAACACAAGGTAGTGAAAGGTGGGAAGGTGAGACTGATGAGATGTAAAAGCCACAGAGGGTTTCAGGAAAAGACCCAGAAGAATTCAGGAAAACTTTATCAATGTTAGACCACTAATTTTCATAAAACATGCTTTAGCCTATTATTAAAAAAATTAGAAAACATGTTTATAAAAGAGGAGGTATGGTTTATAATACTTCATTGTGTAATGAGTCCTAGTGCATTTTCCCCTCAGACTCATGTAAGGTAGGAAAAAAAAATAATCTTTTCCCCTGACTTCTAAGTATTTAGATGTATTTTATCTACCTGGGGATTATTGAAATGCATATTAAAGAAATTGAAGTTTTTATCTATTCATGATTTTTGTACTTACACTACCTTTTATTTTCTAAGAAATGCTAAGGATTAGACTTCTATCTAACTGATCTGAAATGAATCTTTGAATCATACTGTTCCATTTTGTCATAATTATATAGCTTACATTTTGAAAAGCCATATAGCCAAAATGTTTTTCTTTTTCTACTCACGTTTTTAGATGTTTATATTTGAACAGTGTAAAATTTAACTTACTAAAAAAATTACAACACCCCTTGTCATCTAACCACTAGGGTATGTGATAAAAAATTAGTTATCACTTAATTGCACAAGGAAATGTTGTTTCCTTGAGAGACTATCTTATTTTCTAAAAATTATTACTATGTAAATTCTTACATGTATTTAATTTTTAATTTATTTAATATTTATACTGTGTGCCTGTTTTAATAGAATTTGGCTTACAGATTAATACATGTGACAAATATAAACTAAGATAAGTAGTAATAAAATTTAAAGAACATAGCATTCATTCAGAATTAGGTGAATTTTACATATGGGCAATAAGGTCTACCTTTTTTTCCCTAGAGAAATATGAGAGCTACGTAGTCTTATATTTGGAATATCACAGCATGCACATTCATTAGCAAGAATAAATTCTCCTGGAACTATATTCCAGGAACATTTATCGTATGGATCTCTATAAATTAAATGCAATCACTTGATGTCCAAATAATTAATGTTATATATACATATACAAAGTAATTTCATGTAAATACGAGACTCAATAAATTAATTTTGTTTTTCTCATGGGGCAGAACATAATTGTTTTTACCCAGACATGGAAATATCTAAAGGTTTAAGAAACTTTGCACAACATTTCTTTTTTAAATGTTTTCATTCCAGCATAATTTCAGAGAAAACAGAAGCTGGTCATAACAAATTTCATTCATCCCAGGAAGAGTCATAGTTGGTAAATTCTAGTCTCGAGCATGATGGTGGCGGCTTAGTGCTCCTTCAGAAGTAGTCTCCCCTCTTCCCTCTCTCCCTCTCTCCTCTCCCCTCCCCCTGCCCCATTGCTTAGCCTTCACACTCAGGGAATGGTGCAATTTGCTCAGTTCATCAGGAAACTTATGAGAATAATAATGTCAATATTTCTAGTTTTCCTTCCAATTTTTAGTTTATAAGAAAATACCACTTTCCAGACTAATTTGACTTTCAGGTTTCTAGCAGCCAGCTGGTAAAGAGGACATGATCGATTACACATTTCACATTGTTCATGAGATAAGAACCAATCTCTTAGGAGGTGTTTAAGTCAAATGCAATTAAGCAGAAAGAAGAGTCTGTGTTTTCTCCTTGCTTTTCAGCACATGGTCTTTTAAGTGTAGTGAATAAAAAGGTAACACGTAACCTTGGCTATGCAGAAAGATATTTGAATGCCATATTATAAAGCAAATGTTCCAAAAATTTTAAATACAGTGTATGTATTTGAAACATTTACACATGTGTGTGTGTGAATAGCAAGGTGTATAGGATTGAGCTGTTCCTGAATAATGATTTTATGACTAGAAAATGCTCATGTTCTGTGAAGATTATAAACAAGTTTGGGCTTTTAAATCACTCTTGAAATATTGAAATTGAATGGGTTTCTGAGGATCAATTCAGAAACGGTTCCAAGCCATCGTCTAAGAACGCTGTAAATCATCTGTGCCGTTGCTCTAATTGAACAGCGTGGATCTGAACCCTCATTAACTTGTCTGTGAGGAAGAGAAAATTGAGGAGAGCAAGGAAGAGGCCGAGGAGAAGACCTTTAGCCGGTGCTGTCCTAAGCTGCCATTGTTGAAGGACATCCTTTGAGCTAATTTCAGTCCCATAAAAAAAAAATCTATTTAGTGATTAGTAACCAGTGGATAAGAGCAGAAAGCCCAAGTGAATAAAGGCCATAAATACTGAAGTCCTTGGGATACAGCCTGTAAAACTGTCAGGAAGCATTGCTTCAGTGACAAAAGATAGCCCAGAATAACAGAAAGTGTGCGCTCACCAGGCACCACTCCATATTCATGGACAGAAGACTCATTTAGTT
Organism: Myotis brandtii; assembly: GCF_000412655.1. Lineage (NCBI taxonomy): Eukaryota > Metazoa > Chordata > Mammalia > Chiroptera > Vespertilionidae > Myotis > Myotis brandtii. The sequence goes on from NW_005370354.1 coordinate 717,632, forward strand.
TTCTTCAAAAATATAAGCTCTTGAATCCAGTACCTGCTCTACTTCATTTGTTTTGTTTTGGATGGTGTCTGTTTGGTTTTAATTTATGGTTGATTACATTCTCTAGTAGGAATCATGAAGCCTGTTAAAAGATAGCTGTGTTTCCAAAAGTAGAACTGTGATTACCGAAACGTCTGTTTGGACCCATGAAGATCTCCTTACTTGCTAGGAATGTCTAGCCTAACTAGAGAGAGTGAGTGGGTGAGTGTGTGTGTGTGTATTTTTAAAAGGCAGATGGTTAGGAATTAGATACTGACAAGTGTCTTTCTCTTATCTTGAAGTTAAAGTCTAAAGTTCACAATCCTTAAATATTTCTCCCTAAGGGAAAAATAAATTAAGTAAATAAAAACAGAAGAATGTAAACCTTATATTATAAACTATTTTGTTATTAATGCCCAATATTGATATAACAGATGACTAAAGTCTTACCAGCCAGTACTTTAAATTTGTTTTCAGGCTTAGAGAAAATTTGAGATGATGGAATTGGAGGTCTTTATTCTAAACTCCTATTGTTCAGTGGTGATGATTTTATGGCATTTGAATGACAGTGTTAGCCATCAAAATGATATGTTCTACAGTTTTACAGTATAACCTTCAAATCCCAAATGTGTGTTTTAGAGATGTGTGTTCAGTGTATTTAAAGTGTTGTGCTTCTTGGAGTTAGAGAATTGTAGCAACTTATGAATATTTGCTTCTCAGCACCCTGGCTGTGAGAACTGGAGGTGTCATTCACTTGAAGGGGGCAGATGTTAAAGGTTCTTGCCCCTGCCTCCCTAATCCCAAACACCCTTGAAGAAGAGAGACGTTCTGTTACCCAAATAGGCATCTTTCTGATGGTGAGAAAAGGCGATAAAAGGCAGTAAATCTGCCTTCTCATTATGAAGTACAACAATAGATTGATTTATGAAGAAAAGCAACTGTTAGGCTTATATAAGATGTGTGCATGGAAATGTAGGTTTCTTTAGGCCCAATAAGCAGTAGCATTCATCCTATTCTTGACAAGAATCTAATATTACTAATAGGGAATGTGTTGATTTTAAGTACCACATTTTTAAAAGGGGTACATTGAGAACAAAACAAAAAAAATCTACCTCCTAATGTTTTCACATGAGAACAGTCTCTTAATTGTGCTGTGTTTTTTTTTGCTATTTAAGTTTATTTTCATAAAATAAAGGGACTTAAAACTTTTGGTTAGTACTTGACATTTTAAATAGAAGTGAATGTAAGTGTAGCATACTTAGATGTTAAGCGGTTCATAAAAATTTCAGTTTCACTTAATACTACATATTTTCAGCACACACTATAAAATTGGAGTCTCAAAGGAGGCCACAATGAGGATGATTTCAAATTTCAGGGAGGGGGGCAGGTCATATATATATAAAGTATTTTGTGTTTCTTGTGTTAACATTTATGCACACTATAAAATCTTTTAAATAAGTTTATATCTCATATTTAACAAGGAACTATATTACAACATTTCTATTTAACTTAAAAATTAAATTTTTAACCTTTGTGTCAATTTTGAGCATAAAATATTACAAAAATACAAACATTGGATAGCCTCAGAGTAAATTATAATAATAATACTGCCTTGCACATTTAGCCCATATCACTCCAGAATTTGAAATCTATGTGATATAATTAAGAATTGAGTAGGTAAATTATAGAACTAAAACTGATAATTGTCTACAGAGTCGGTATAAAAACTCATCTCTCTTAGGCAATATATACCTCCAATAAATGTATATTTTGAAGTTGTAGTAATAGCTATACTAACATATTATGAACAAGAAAGCACATATAAAAATTTGAAAATCCAAAAGGAAAAGACAAAATAAATATGAATAAAGGTTCTATTATTTTCTGTTACTCCTATGGGTTATCATGTATACATCTATGTATATACCAGTGATTTTCAACCGGTGTGCTGCAAGGATTTTTAAAATAATACAATACCGGACTATGTAGTCAGGGGCACTGACCTCTTTTCCCTTAGATTGTCAAATAAAAAAAATGACAACAGCCAACACAACAATAGCTGTCCAGTGTGAATGAATCAAAATTACACTTAGCCCAGCCCGTGTTTTCAATGGTTGAGCATCAACCTATGAGCCAGTCATGGCACATGCCCAGGTTGTAAACTCTATCCCCCTTAGGGGGCATGCAGGATGCGGTTGATCAGTGAGTCTCTCTCATCATTGTTGTTTCTCTCTCTCCCTCTCCCTTCCTCTCTGAAATCAATAAAAATATATATTTTAAAATTTTACCGTTTTTTGTCAGATCAGCAGAAGGTATATATTTTTGGTGTGCCGCAGAATTTTAGTAATTAGTCTATGTGTGCCATGACATGAAAAAGGTTGAACATTGCTATTGTTCACACAGCCAAGGAACTTTGAGTGGCCTGATCTAGAAGAAAGGGTTCAAGTATGTTGTCTGGAAAATGGACTGTTATTCTAATTAGTAAGATAGAAGGCTTATAAAGAAACATCCTTGCAGCTATTGACAGTCTTTATTGTATAGACTGATAATGAGAAATGTTGCATTTTTTGACCTGGTGATGATTGGACAGTTTTAAATCAACACTTTTTCCCCCTTTGGTCATTTTGCAAGTCAGAATACCAGGGAAATAAGGTCTTAACAGAAAAAAAAAAAAAAAAAGGAAAAACCTTCCTTGCTGCTGCCATGACAGTAAATCTAAGCTTCACATTTAATGGGAGGAAATTCTCTGAGATTGTCAAACGATTAAAGTTAATAAAGCTCCTTGACATTTGTGTAAGTCTACAAAGATACTGTTGGTGTCAATCAAATGTCCTATCACCGTTTTAAAGTGAGTCATTTTTTAAAAAGGTCTAAAGTTAATAAGGAAATGCAGTTAAATATTTTGTCAAGATGATCTTTTCAGGTGTATCTAAGTTTTAGTTCATTTTAATTAATTACCACCTTTATGATACCCTTAATTTGTTCTATTTAAGGTACTTTAATACTTAAAATTTTATAATCCAAAACTGAGAGCATAAACACATGTAATGTATTTTTTAGGATTTTTAAAAAAATATATTTTATTGATTTTTTACAGAGATGAAGGGAGAGGGATAGAGAGTTAGAAACATCGATGAGAAAGAGAAACATCGATCAGCTGCCCCCTGCACACTCCCCACTGGGTATGTGCCCACAACCAAGGTACATGCCCTTGACCGGAATCGAACCTGGGACCCTTCAGTCCGCAGGCCGACGCTCTATCCACTGAGCCAAACTGGTTAGGGTGAGGATTTTGTTCAATTAAATGCTGCCCTTATACAGTGCCCCCCAAATGTATACACACTTTGAATAATTATGAATTTCAACAGGATAAATATGAAAAGAAAGAAACATCAAGTGAGCTATCAGTTGTAAAGTGTGTACACATTTTTGGGGGGACACCCTATATAGAGAAAATACAATAATACTTTTCCATTATTTCAGGCTTTTTGTAGTCTGCACAGGTGGGTTATTTCATGAGTAACTGAATAGTTGTTCTGACAATAGTTTCAGGACCTTATAGTTAACTGATGAGCAATGGTGTTTTTCTGTTCACTGATCTGTTTCAATAACAGTTAATTATGAAGAAATTCTACAGGAAATTTTTTTCCCCAATTTCTCTTTCATGTAGCATTATAGCTTGAAACCTTTTCACTTGTAACTTTTTACCTTCTCTACCCACCACCCTTAAAACACATTAATGGCAAGTTGTGAAACTCAACTTTTACGTACACGGTCTTTTTGTTCAAGGAATAGTAACATGCTTATAGGTGTACAACTGTAAATGGTCTGTTTCCAAATGATTTTTGATTCCTAAAGCTCTTAACAAGAGAGTGATTTTAGAATACATCTGGCACATACACTATCTTGCAACAACTGGATATTTTGACAGATCACATGTCCTGACCACAGTAGTCAGTAGCAGTCTTCAAAGTACAACTGGTGATGAGAGATAAAAGACTGAGGCTCTTCTGTTAAAATAGAGGAAGCTAAAAGAAAATTATAGCCATCCCTAAGTGTGGAAAAAAGTCTTATGGAAAGATTTATAGGTCCTTATTCCCCAAGGCCATTTCGTTTCCTAATGGGATTTTATGTTCTCAGACAGGGATGATGGGTACAAATGATGACGACATTTAATAATACTAGTGAAGATGACAACAATAACAAAGAAAGCAAACAAATTTGTAAAAACAGAGGAACCTCAGTATAAAGCCAGTTAACTCAGCATCCAGGATGATTCTGTCTGTAAGTTGAAAATATAACAGAAATAAGGACCTTTCCTGTTTTGCTAACAGTAGAGAAGGATAATTCTTAAGATCTTGCTCTGTTACCAGAAAAGGATACTCATAAAAATAGCTTTTTATAATATAAGGGCCCAAGAGGCTAAATAGAATTCTAATGTAACATCAAGTTCATCCAACTTGTCGTAATACTTAGAAATAAAGTGGGTTTGCCAAAGAAAGAAGAATCTTCCCTGTGGTCACAGACTAAAGTAACTGTCCAGAAATGAAGGTGGCCATTTCCTATTCCAGTGTCCTCTTCCCAGTTTCACCTTGTTTTCAAAGAAAGAGCTGTTGTCAGGTTATTGAAAGCATTAAATCCTTTATTTGTTTCTGGAGGTTATGGGAATTGTATAGAGGAATTGGGAAAAGAGAGTAGATTGCCTTTGAAGGCAAATAAAATAGATGATGGTCGTGTGTTGCCTGATGGGTTTGTCAGTCCTCTTGATCAGTGCCAATAAAGTCAAGAGGATTAGGACAGTTCAGAGGAGAAGCTTTCTTGCTTTTATAAACAAAGCTATCAAACTAGTGAGGTGAGCAGCCAGGATCATTGTAGTATCGGTTGGACAAATGTTAGGAGCAATTGATATAGACACATTCAGACCCAAAGATGAGGGGTTTCGTTTTACTACTGGTTTGCTTTAGGTGCCCATCAGAAGATGTCCATTATGTATGGTGGGATATCCAGTTCATCTTTCACAGTAACATAGAAAACTTTGTTCCCTAACTCTAGTGTTGTAAATAACTGTTAGTGTGGTCAGAACTGCTTTAAATTAACTGTACTTTTTCAAAGTTAATAGCTGTGGTAGAAAAAGCACTGAATTAAAAGATAGAAAACTTGGTTCTAATCCACCTAAATATTACCCACTGATCACTTCATCTTTTTGTACTGCAGTTTCATCATCAATAGAATGGGGAGAAAAAAGTACATCTTGCTGTCTTAGCTTGGGCTGCTATAAAAAAAATACCACAGACTGGGTCTCTTAAACAGGACTTATTTTCTATATTTCTGAAGGCTGGGAAGTCTAAGATCAAGGTGCTGGCTGGTTTGGTTCCCCTGTGAGGACTCTTTTTGGGTGACAGCTTGCTGCCTTGTCACTGTGTCTTCACATGGGAAAGGCAAGAGAGGGAGCAAGCTCTCTGGTGTCCCTGCTAATTAAGGCAGCGGTTCTCAACCTGTGGGTCGCGACCCCTTTGGGGGTCGAATGACCCTTTCACAGGGGTCGCCCAAGACCATCGGAAAACACATATATAACTACATATTGTTTTTGTGATTAATCACTATGCTTTAATTATGTTCAATTTGTAACAATGAAAATATATCCTGCATATCAGATATTTACATTACAATTCATAACAGTAGCAAAATTACAGTTATGAAGTAGCAACGGAAATAATTTTATGGTTGGGGGTCACCACAACATGAGGAACTGTATTAAAGGGTCGCGGCATTAGGAAGGTTGAGAACCACTGATTTAAGGGCACAAATCCCATGCTGATGGCCCTACCTTCATGACCTCATATAAACCTAATTACCTTCCAAAGGCCCAATCTCCAAATACCATCACACGGAGGTAAAGACTTCAAAATGAGAATTTTGGAAGGACACATTCAGTCCATAACACTTTCCTTGCTCATGGTAGACCAAATGAAATAAGGGATGTGATAGAGCTACACAAAAATACATTAAGAGGTTATAGTTATTGACAGATGTTTATCCAATCTTTTTTTCATACACCTTCATATATAATAAAGTTTTGTACTTTTAGCATATTTATTTTGAAGCAATTATTAATGTAAAACCAAATGGAAATAAAAGTTCTCTTGTTTCCAGCCTTTTGACGACTCGCTCTTGCGTCAATCTTTTCAGATTAATTTAACCTAAGTGTTATTTTATAACTTTTCAATACTGGTTTGTTTGCTTAACTTTGACCTTAACCTTTTATTGACATAGTTCTCACACTACATTACCTATTCATGGGAATCGGAAAGCAGAATGCATTTATATGAAGAACATTTTCCACAATTGCTTAGAATGGACGTTATATGGCCTTTTTCTTTACAATTAATTGTATATTTTAAAGTTGAGTTGAGTTATCTTAAGTTTTTTATAGAAGGGAAATTAAATGAGGTAGTCTTTTTTTCACTTTTATTGAGATATAATTGGCGTATATTAGTTATGGTTATAACAGTGATTTGATACATGTGTATGTTGTGAAATGATTGCCACAATAAGTTTAGTTAATATCTATCAGTCCTTAAAAGTGTCTTTTTTAAAATGAAATTCTTTATTGTTTAAAGTATTACATGTCTCCTTTTTCTCCCATTGACCTTACCCTGGCCATTCCCACCTCCCAGCATATGCCCTTACCCCCACTACTGTTTGTGTCCATTGGTTATACTTATATGCATGCATACAAGTTATTTGGTTGATTTTTTATCCCCCCCCCCCCCCCCAACTTCCCTCTGCAGTTGGACTGTCTGTTCGATGCTTTTATATCTCTGGATCTCTTTTTGTTCATCAGTTTATGTTATTCATTATATTCCGCAAATGAATGTGATATTTATCTTTCTCTGACTGGCTTATTTCACTTAGCATAATGCTCTCCAGTTCCACCCATGCTGTTGCAAATGGTAAGAGTTCATTCTTTTTTACCACAGCATAGTATTCCATTGTGTAGATATACCACAGTTTTTTAATCCACTCATCTGCTGAGGGGCACTAGGGCTGTATCCAAATCTTAGCTATTGTAAATTGTGCTGCATGAACATAGGGGTGCATATATCCTTTCTGATTGGTGTTTCTGATTTCTTGGGATATATTTCTAGAAGTGGGATTACTGGGTCAAATGGGAGTTCCATTTTTAATTTTTTTAAAGAAACTCCATACTGTTTTCTACAGTGGCTGCACCAGTGGTTTTTTTATGCTAGGCAAAAACAAAGTGTCAGATTATAAGTTTTAATGAAGGAAAAATTAAAGTGACAGAACCTAGTACTTCAGTCACTCATGAAAATTGAACAGAAAAGTAAATAAAGTGTATCATATTTGTGTTTTCTTCTTTGAGTAGTACTCTTACTTAACACAGTCTCTCTGGATATTTGTGCAAAGAAAAGATAATTTTTATTGCATTTTTTCCTAAACTAGGTATAAATTTTATGAAAGAAGTGGAGCAATGTGTCTAAAATAATTTCTGTTTTACTTGCTACACTATATTCTCCTCTTTCCCCTGATGAAAGGTGTATATTATTCTCTCCCCCTCCCCTTTTTAATTTTGATTGGTTTAAAGATCAAGTTGGACTTGTGTTTATAAATATAGTTGCTTATTAGACAAGATGAAACAACTTTTATCTTCTGATTACCTAAGGAGGAAGTCTGCTTCCCATGTTTGGAACATGCTTTTTACAAGCCTTCTCGTGTGACCTACCTTGACAGGTGTTCTCTTTGAAGCACTTAACTTTTAGGAGTTGTAAACATGTGGTTTTTCTTACTTGTCTTGGACAAAAGTAATCCTCCGTAGAAAATCCATTACAAAATGATTTTGCATAGCCACTTAATGTTGAAGATTGCATTGCAAATCTTGGTAGGCCCATTGTTTTGGTAGTAAAGCTTTATCTTGGTTTAGGCCACAGAGGAGTTGGCTCTATTGTAAATAATAGTAGCCACCAAAGATTGATTAGTTATTATAACAGCAGTGGGCTAGGGGTTTTACTTGATAATACCAATTTAACACTTCTGTATGAGCAGTCTTCCCGAAACACACTAGCAAGCTATAGAATTTGAAATCCTTAAGCCTATACTTTTATCACTTGGGTACACCACTCAAGAAACTTCATGTCTAGTGTTTGATTACTCAGAAGGTCAGCTGTGCATGTGCTTTAGGGCATCAGCAAGAAGATACAAAACATTTTTGTTAGTGGGGAGAATTTTGATATTCCAAAAGCATGTATCAAATTAGGGTAAAAATCAGAACCTCATTGAAATTCTCCACACTTCGGTTTTGGCACATACACACATAGGGCAAGGAGGGTACCATCATCGTTTCAATCCTGAGGGCCTATGAAGATCTTAATCTAGCCCTGTTTATGTGAATACTAGAGGCCCAGTGTACGAAATTTGTGCACGGGTGCGGTCCCTAGACCTGGCCAGCCATCAAAGCACGAGCATCTGGCATGGAAGGGCAGGTCCCAGCTGACCTCTGGGCCCTGGGCAGCACTTGGCTCCTGGGCCCCGGCATGCCCCTGTCTGCCTGAGTTATCGGGCCCCCGCCGCTGGTAGCCATCTGCGGGGGCGGTGGGTGGGGCAATCGGGCCCCCGCTCACACCCACCTTGGCCTGGCTTCTCCCACTCACCTGCTCCACCATCCCGCCACGGTCCCACTCTCATCAGGGCCCATCGGGGCTGGCAGCACCTCCACTGCTGCCCACTGCCAGGGTGTTCTGCTCCTCCCTCTGGTGGTCAGCGCATGTAATAGCAAGAAGTTGAACAACTGGTTGAACTCGCAGTCGAGGGGACAATTTGCATATTAGACTTTTATTATATAGGATTTTGTAAAGCCCAATAACCTTTCCTAGTTTATATAATCATCCTGGATTTGTGTTTTTGGATGATAAATTCGATATTTTACAAAATAAAATACAGACGTAAGCGAGCTACAGCTCCGTTTTGTTGGACTGATCAAATGTAAGACTGTGTCAGCCTCATCTAGTAGCAGAATGGCTTTTTTGAGCAGTTAACATATTGTTGAATTCTCTCCTGGTCTCTCAGGTTAGTTTGAAGTCTATCCACCAGGACACGATTGTACACGCTTTATAAACGTTTTTGTTGAGTGTTAGCTGTATTCTGTCAAGGTGCTTTCTTGAAAAACGCTTTGAAGAGTGTGCAGGGATGCTAACTCTGGATAAATCAATATTTCCAATTTTTCTCATGATGCTTTTTTTCCTTTTATGCCATCTTAAATTGAAGATATATTAAAAAACATTTTGTTTTGGCTTTAGAAAAAAAAAATGTGTGGTTAACCTAGTATGAATGGTGTTCAATCTGGTTTTCATATCATTTTTAAGCTTTTAAAATATAAACATGCCTGGACCCCCACACCAAACCTATTGAATCAGAATCTCTTGATGTACAGAATCCCTCCACCTGATTCTGACGCGTATTCATGGCTATGAATTTGATCAGTATTCTCTCAAGTCCACTTGGTCACAGAACAGCAGCATCAGCATCACCTGGGAACTTGTAAGAACTTCAGGTTCTCACCCCCATCTCAGACTTTTAAATGAAGCTCTGGGGTGGAGTTCTGCAGGCTAACAAGTTTGGCAGATGATTCAGTGCCCATGGAAGAGAATCACTTCCTCCATCACAGGTCTCCGCAGGTCCAAAATTTCACGAGTCCTTCAGTCCGCAGGCCGACGCTCTATCCATTGAGCCAAACCGGTTAGGGCTCACGAGTCCTTATCCCGGTTGTAAAAAGCTTCCAGGACATTTGCTGTTTACCAGTCAACATTTTATCCTTCTCTATCCACTTCTGTTGTATTAAGCTTTCTACTTTAATAGTTTCATTGTTTAAAATGTGTCTTCTGCTAGAAACCTCCTCAGATGCTTTGTGGATGAGGCAGAGTGTTAATGGAAAATGTTGAATTTAAAAAGCCTTTTTTTTCCCCTGTCGTATTATGTTTTTTACTCTTTGTCAGTTCTCTAATGGTTAGCAACTGTGAAATTATTAACCTTGTTGATGGTTAAGAAGCTAAAAGAAGGCTGCCTGCAGGTTTGGTTCTGGCACGGGCATGATGCTGGAGACAGATGGTTCAAGTTTAGCGTGGGGTAGTTGGAGAGATGGCCACCATCCTCTTCTTGCTATCCTCATTAGTGTCACTCCTAGCAAACAGCGCTGGCAGAGTGGCTCCTTTAAGTCCAGTGCAACGCGTGCTCTTCAGACAGGATGGGGAATCAGCTCTCTCCCCTCACTCGAAGGAAACCTCTTTCTTGGCGCCCAAATGGTTTCCAGAGCTATCAACAAAATAATACCGTGTGCAGACGCTTTTCATGGCTGAAAAGAGCAGCTTGGCGAGGGAAAGGAGTACTGTGCAGACCAAGGGAGAAATGTTTTGCAGCTGGCCATTGCACCTAAATGCTAACCGGACGCCCTTTCAGCTGTGTGACGCTCCGTGATGCCTCACAGTGGAAGAGCCACTCGACAGACATGAAGGGTGCCTCGCACAGGCGTGTGTACTTGTAAACCGGCGCTTCTCTGTGGGCCGCAAACAGCAACGTGCAGGACGTTGTACTGCAAATATCAAGGAAATCTTGCCGTGGTGAAGGGTTGGTGGGCCGCCTGCTGCTCATTAGAGGTCCTGTCTGGCTCTTTTCCTGCAGCGTGAGGGGTAGATTGCTGACACCTGTTTTCCCATCCAGCCCGAGGATGTGAAGTGTGCGTTAGGAATGCCTGAAAGTGCTTCCTTGTGTCCCAGTCTGCGAGCTTGGTGTTGCTTGGAGCGGAGGGGGTGGGGGTTCAGTGCCGGGAGGGGAGATGAGAACAATCAGTGGTGAGACATTGCCGTATAAGCAGACCTGAGATTTTCATCCTCATTCAGCGGCTTCTGATTGTGCTCTTAATTTGTCTTCCATGTGATGTGGATAAACTTGGTCACCTATTGAGCGAAGTAAAAAGATGTCTCTTGTACATGAGCATACCTCCAATATTTCTTTTTTTTCTTTTTTTTTATTTAAATATTTTATTGATTTTTTTATAGAGAAGAAGGCGTGAGCATACCTCCAATATTTCTTAAGTAACCTGAGTGTGGAGTTGAGACTGTGAGAACATCAGAAATGGGATATATTTCTTAAGTAACCTGAGAGTGGAGTTGAGACTGTGAGAACATCAGAAATGGGATATAAATAGCCCACACAACCAACTTTATCAACCTTATCAAGGTATTCTAAAATAAATTTGGCCTTAAGTATGTACGTTTAAAATGTGTTGATGGTATGATCGATTTCTTTGCATAATTCTGAAGAGGTATTTGCTCTTCCCATCCTTACTGGCATGTGGTGGGGCAGAGGGCCTAGTGTGCTGCTTTCAGTCCCAGATACAGAGTGCTTGCTATATGCAATGCATTATGCTGAGTATGAGGGGTTAACAAGAAGCACAGGACAAAACCCCCACCCCAAATTTTTCAAGTGCTGGCAGTCTCCTGGAGAGAAATGACACACATCAGAAGTAGCATAATGCTGCAGCATATCTGATGAGCACAGAAATGGTCCGTATTTTCAGTGGGGGTGGAGGCGGAAGAGAACTCGGAGTTACCAGTCGCTGGGTGGATCAAGGAGGATGTGGCCCTTGTTCTGATGTTAAAGGATGAGGAGAATTCACTGGAGTGAAAGGATGAGGTTTGTGTTTGATGCGCTTTCCCTGCATCAATAGGCTGTGTGGAACTAAAGGGTTGTTTTCTTAAGTAGTGGCAACATTTCCCTCCTGACTCATTGGCGGGACTTGCCAGGTCTCCTTGTGAACATTGGCCTCCGTTTGTGAACTGTGGGTGAATGGGGTTAGGCTTGGGTCATGGCCTTGGACCAGAGCGAAATTAACTGGCTCATAATGTGATTGAACTAATGACCTTGGCCTCATTACCACTGTGTTTTAACCAGATGAGTCAATCAAACATTGCAGAAAGGGTAATCATGGTATCTTTTAGAAAGAGATCTGGATAGTAGTAAACATTGGAGTGAAATCAAAGCCAGGTTCTTTCCTCATGTAATGCCCAGGTGTTTATCTCTTTATCCTTGAGTTTATTTTCTTGTTGCTGCATCTAGTAAAATATGGTGGTCAAAATGAAAGGACACCTGATTCTCCTGGGTTAGTGTATTTGACATAATGCCATATGTTGTCATTTTTCTTGTGCAGTGTCGGGCTGCTTTTGCAGAACACAATATTTTTGAGCAACAATATTATTTCAATACTAGATATGTAGCGTCCCATAAATATATTGATCATGCCTTTCTCTTCTTTAAAGTCTGAACAGCCCAGTCCTGCCAGTTCCAGCTCCAGCTCCAGCTCCAGCTTCACGCCATCCCAGACGAGGCAACAAGGTATCAGCATCTCCCAGGCAAACAACGAGACATTTTTCTCATAAAACATCTTAATGAGTTGATTTATGGCCCATTTTCTACTGTTTTATTATTTGAATGATAACTTGGCTTTTATGTAGTCGTATTTATTTCCCCTAGGAATGCACTTGAGTATTGTTCTGATGCATGAGGCCAGCCTCCAGAAATTCCCCTTTCTCCAGTCCCTGCCATCAGAGTCCCATTTTACAAAAGGATTATAGACACAGCCCATTCCAGGGAGTTCCCAGCGGAAATGTGATAGCAAAAGCTGGACTTGAAGGCTTTGACATAGAGAAAGTGCTCTTTACTCTTCCTCCTGGACATCTTTCATTTTACTTGTTTATTTTTCTACAGATTAATAAACCTTTTTCTTTGGCAAGTGCTAATTTGTTGAATAATACACACACACACACACACACACACACACACACGGGGTCCCCCAAAATATATACACACTATGTCTATAAATTCTATTACATTTTGAAAATGAATGTATTAAATAAACACTGCCTTTACGATTATTCAAAGTGTATATACATTTTTGGGACACCCTATATATATTTTTGTTATTCAAACTCAGAAATTTAAATGTTAAGACATTTTTAAAAGAAATGTAAAACAGAACATTAAATATGCTTTTCACTTTCGTGTATGGAAAATCTTCAAATGTGGGGTCCCTTTTAAAAAAATTTAAACATGAAAAGTGAAGTTATATCAAGGAATAATTTGTTTTTAAGCATCATGTTGTACATTGCCTTTTCCATTGACCACACTGAATTCCTGATGGCCTTGTGTGTTTTGAAAGGGATTAAATTGTTGTATGTGTTTGGGCTAAGGCTAAGCTTCCAGGAAAAAGTAAAAGACACTGGTCACTGGGCCTATTCAGACTTCTTGTTCCACTGACTTCCAAAGGTATAAGCCCAGCACAAAAGCAGAGAACTTTGGGCTTTGAAGAATGTGAGATTGTGGAGTCAGGACTTATTTTAGAACTGAGTTAGTGGTAGCTCAGATATTTGTATTTGATTAGGCTTTAGGACTTGCCTAATCCAGAATGGAAGTGCCTCTCTTTACAATCTCTTCAGTTAAGATTAAAAGTATCTATCGTGTGTTCATTACATGTAGGGTAGTAAAATGAAAATAAGCCACACTAATGAGTTTTTCTATGGGTTTATTTTGTTTTATTTTGTTTTGTTTTGTTCTATTCTAGAATAAAATGAGTTATGACTTGATTTTTTTTTCCCTTCAGTCTAATACTAGATACTCTCTTGAATTTTCTGGGGACCTGATTTATTACATAGTTTTATTTATGTAAATATATGCTGGTATTTTGCCAGGAATTTCTTTAAACATTAGATTAAAAAATTGGCTGCACAAAATTGTTGTAACTAGACTTTGTGTCCAAGATCAATATGAAGATCAGAGATAGGACATTACACCCTGGAATTGAAATACTTTATAATCTGAACTTGACTGAAATGCTTGCTTGACCTGAAATTGACCTTGAAATAAAAGGAACAGCTAAACCTTAATAGATCAAAAACTACCACACAAAGGCAGCATTGCCAAGAACAAGTTACAACCACGGTGATTTATTAGTCTCAACTTTTCAATACATGGATTAACCTAACAAAACATTCAATTTACTAATAGATCTTTCTGTTTCTTTTTAGGGGAATTTTTTTAGGGAAGGAAAATACATAGAAAAACATTCGTAGGAAATAGAGTTTTTCTCATGAACATGTAGGGCATCTATTATGAAAACAGTAGTGTTTTGGCAGGGGCTTCATTCCAGAAACGACTAAATTTGTCTTGTAAATTGTATAAATATATATGGTGATGGTTATTTTTAACCGGTGTTCAGTGCTGGTGAGCATTCCCCCGCGTCTAATATGGCTAAGTGTGTTTGAAGTAGCATGTTTGATTGCCTGTGGTTCTCTATCATTACTCAGGTCCTTTAAGGTCAATAATGAAAGATCTGCATTCCGACGACAATGAGGAGGAGAAGGAAAATAGAAAAACATTCGTAGGAAATAGAGTTTTTCTCATGAACATGTAGGGCATCTATTATGAAAACAGTAGTGTTTTGGCAGGGGTTTCATTCCAGAAACTACTAAATTTGTCTTGTAAATTGTATAAATATATATGGTGATGGTTATTTTTAACCGGTGTTCAGTGCTGGTGAGCATTCCCCCGCGTCTAATATGGCTAAGTGTGTTTGAAGTAGCATGTTTGATTGCCTGTGGTTCTCTATCATTACTCAGGTCCTTTAAGGTCAATAATGAAAGATCTGCATTCCGACGACAATGAGGAGGAATCAGATGAGGCAGAGGATAATGACAACGACTCCGAAATGGAAAGACCTGTAAATAGAGGAGGCAGCCGAAGTCGCAGGTGAGTGTCTTGAAAGGAAAAAGGTTTCCTGCAATAGAACCAGCCCTTTTTACTATACCGACTAGTGAAACCACAGCCAAGGTGTGAAACACCAAAACAGTGGCAGTAAATGGTCACATTTGTTTTAACTTGGGGCACTTTGGCATGCTTGCACTCACTTCTACAGGGAACTGTTTATTCCTTTTATCAGAAGGGAGAGGTTTTTCCTTTAAGAATTTTATAGGGAAAATGTCCTATTAGATGTCCTTTTAAAAATATATATAATTTTTTCTTGATTTCAGAGAGGAAAAGAAAGGGAGAGATGGACACATCAATGATGAGAGAGAATCATTGATTGGCTGCCTCCTGCATGCCCCCCACTGGTGATTGAGGTGGCAACCAGGGCATGTGCCCAACCTGGAATCGCACCATGACCTCCCTCCTGGTTCATAGGTCAACACTCAACCACTGAGCCACACTGGCCAGGCTAGAAGTCCTTGTTCTTGAAAGTATATGCCAAGGTGGCAGGCCTGATTGCTGAACTAAGCTCTGTTTTCATTGGAAGAGTTTGTATAGATCCATTGCTGTAGGTAGTCTCAGAATTTGAGGAAACGTGTTTTCTGTTTGTAGTTAGAAATACATAATTGGTGTCAGTGAATTATGTGTGTGACCTAATTAAAATGAGGATCACCTGTGTGTTTTCCAGAAAATAAATTCCTTTTAAGTGTGCTGACAATTAGGTTCCTTAAGTAGCTTTAATGCTGTGAGGCATAATTCCACATTATAAGATGGTAATTCATGTCACTTATAATTAATAGTCAGCTTGAAATTGCCTTGAGGATTTTATTTCTTTATCATGAGGAAAACAAATAGGCATGCTTACTTTAATGTGTTTTGAGTAGAAAAAAAAATGAATGTACTTGAACTTAAAATCCAATTACATTTTTAATATATTGCAGTAAATCTTTTCCCATTATTCATTACAATTCAGAAGGCTCTAAAATTGCTAAAAGTAATGTGATCTGAACCCAAACTGGACAGACCATGTTTCCCAAATGATAATTTCTGAGTGTCCTTTTAGCAGAGGCTCCTCAGCGTCCCTCAATACTTCTTTCCCTACCTTGCTTGTCTCCCAAATTCATCCGTCTGTATTCAATTTATTTTTAGGTATATTTTTATTGATTTCAGAGAGGAAGAGAGAGGGAGAGATAGAAACATCAATTGATTGGCTGCCTCATGCACGCCCCCTACTGGGGAATGAGCCTACAACCGAGCATGTGCCCTTGACCAGAATTGAACCCTTCAGTCTGCAGGCCAACACTCTATTCACTGAGCCAAACCGTCTAGGGCTGTGTTCATTTTAAACAGGAGAAAACAAGGAACCTTATGGCCCTGGCCTTATATCATTTCCCTTCAGAAGTCTTTAATTTTATACGAAGGACAACTGCTAGGGCAAAAAGACCTAAAAATGGACTGAAACTTGGAGGGGAGGAGCATATTGATAACAATCAAAATCCTGACCACTGGCTGCTCTGTTTTAGCTGATGAAAAACGCTTGACCTATTTAGACAGTTACCCAAGTTATTGTTATTGAGAAGATCTAGATACTGTGATTAGCTATTGCCCACCCGCTTCGCGTCCCATCCCCTGAGTCAGTGTGGGTCAGATCGGACACGTTGGCGAGCCGTCCGATGCCGGGCACATTGCTGGAGGCGCTCTCCTTTTCCCCTGCCCAACACGTGCCGTTAGCACAGCAGAGCCAGTGTAACATTTGATCTTCGCTGCACTTGTGAAGTCTCAACTGCTTAATCAGTTTAACTACTCAGCCTTCCACTTCAGTCAAACCTAAAAATGGACTGAAACTTGGAGGGGAGGAGCATATTGATAACAATCAAAATCCTGACCACTGGCTGCTCTGTTTTAGCTGATGAAAAACGCTTGACCTATTTAGACAATTACCCAAGTTATTGTTATTGAGAAGATGTAGATACTGTGATTAGCTATTGCTTCTCGTCCCATCCCCTGAGTCAGTGTGGGTCAGATCGGACACGTTGGCGAGCCGTCCGATGCCGGGCACATTGCTGGAGGCGCTCTCCTTTTCCCCTGCCCGACACGTGCCGTTAGCACAGCAGAGCCAGCGTAACATTTGATCTTCGCTGCACTTGTGAAGTCTCAACTGCTTAATCAGTTTAACTACTCAGCCTTCCACTTCAGTCAAGGAGCATTTTAAAGCAGCGCTTCAGCTGAACACTTCATTAATGTAATTTAGTTAAGAAAAACAAGTTCTATCCGTTTTTGCTAAAAGGCTGTCCCAGTATCCTTTTCATTTCCAATCTTGTATCTTGTCTATCTGAATATATTATAGAGCTAGAATGTGATTGCCTATTCAGAGGGAGAGGAAAACCATACAGATTTCTAAAGCGTTTTGTGTTTCTGAGAAGAATATTACATTAGGTTCCTGCATCACGGAAGAGAGGGAGCAAACACGGAAGGGCATTTCTGAAGGAGGACATGCAGTCAGCAGAGTAGAATAAAGAAATGTCTCCTACTTTGGCTAGAAGAAAATTCCGTTGTGTTCTGAAAAGAAAACAGTAGGGAAGTGGGTGCTATTTTTATTGTCTTTAGTTGAAAGATACCATTATATTTTTCTAAAGCATAATTCCACATTAGAAGATGGTGATTCATATCACTTACAATTCCACATTCTCTGTACTGCTCTAGTATATTCCCAATGAGTTGTTTCAGTGGTCAGACCTAAGGACACAGTAGGACTGCGTGGGTGCTATTTTTATTGTCTTTAGTTGTTGAAAGATACCATTGTATTTTTCTAAAGCATAATTCCACATTAGAAGATGATAATTCATATCACTTATAATTCCACATTCTCTATACTGCTCTAGTATATTCCCAATGAATTGTTTCAGTGGTCAGACCTAAGGACACAGTAGGACTGAGTGGCCGTGGTTCCAGCATGAGAAGCTTCACACATCCCATCCTCAGATGTCTCCTGAGCTGTCAGTCATGCAAGGCTGTTGTCCACATTCTTTTTAGCAGTTGCTTCCACTCCTGAAATCTGTATTTTAGCTATATTTGTAAAATTTTCACCTGTCGCAAAGAGGCAGGGGGGAAGGGAATGAAAAGGTCGTAACTTACAAACTGTGTAACTTAGTTGACCTTCTGCAAGCTTGGGTGCCCTGCTTGATGGTAGTAGGCGGGTGGAGCTGGAGCAGGGAGATAAATGAATAAATGAGGCTGCTACACTTAGTGGCTGAGCACCGGCTTTGGGTTACATTGCTTGGGTTTGACCCTAAAGCAGCTGTGGGCAAACTACGGCCCGCGGGCCGGATCCGGCCCGTTTGAAATGAATAAAACAACAACAAAAAAAGACCGTACCCTTTTATGTAATGATCCTTCCACTCCTGAAATCTGTATTTTATCTATATTTGTAAAATTTTCACCTGTCGCAAAGAGGCGGGGGGAAGGGAATGAAAAGGTAGTAACTTACAAACTGTGTAATTTAGTTGACCTTCTGCAAGCTTGGGTGCCCTGCTTGATGGTAGTAGGCGGGTGGAGCTGGAGCAGGGAGATAAATGAATAAATGAGACTGCTACACTTAGTGGCTGAGCACCGGCTTTGAGTTACATTGCTTGGGTTTGACCCTAAAGGAACCACTTTTACCTCTGTGACCCTAGGTCAGTGGTCGGCAAACTGTGGCTCACGAGCCACATGCGGCTCTTCAGTCCCGTAAGTGTGGCTCTTCCACAAAATACTTCTGCGCATGGGCCATGAAGTTTCAGTCGCACTTTACATGTGTGCCCGCACGTGGTATTTTGTGGAAGAGCCACACTCAAGGGGCCAAAGAGCCGCATGTGGCTTGCAAGCCGCAGTTTGCCGACCACTGCCCTAGGTGAGTGACCTGGTCTCTCCTAGTCTCAGTTTTCTCATCTGTGAAATAGGGATCATTACATGAAAAATAGCAGGTTAACACACAACACAGTTCCAGATGCAAAGTAAGCGTCGATACAGGTAGCGGTTGTAGAAATTAAAGAACGTTTTCAAGACACAGAGTATTTACATACTTCACTCTCTGCACTGTTTCCATAGATTTTCGTCTGTATTGATGCATATGACCTCTCTCTGTTTCTTTTCAGAGTTAGCTTAAGCGATGGCAGCGATAGTGAAAGCAGTTCTGCTTCTTCGCCCCTACATCACGAACCCCCGCCACCCTTATTAAAAACCAACAACAACCAGGTAAGTCGCTGGGTTTGCACTGTTCAAGACTAAAATGTGACCACTTTACAAAGCACACAAAACTTTTTACCCCTTAATTGTAAACAAAGTTCCTCTTGATCTCAAATAAATGGTAATGTACAACCTTAGAAATAAACACGCAGTTAGGGTTATGTAAACTTCTGTTGTCATGAAAAGCATGTTCCATTCAATGGGCTAATTAGATGCAAGAAGGAAAGGAGTGGTGACAAAAATGTTGCCTTTTTACTCTTGATTTCTATATATTCTTGATTTCTATATATTTTCCCCCTTTACAGTAAGTAAGCGACTTAATGAATTAGGAAGATAGGACCTGTTGGACTAATATAAAGCCTGGTTCTTTCTTTTACTATCTGACAGTAATTTGCAGGTGGGAAATTAACTTTAACTGCGGATCCTTGGTTTCCTCATCTGTACACGGGGATGTTAATACCCACCTTGCTGATTATTAGGAGGATGAGAAATAATACATGTGAAGAGCACCAGGTAGTACCCATAACTACCTGGCGCTCAGTTTGATGGCAGAGGTTTGTTACTCTGCGTGCTCTGCCTCTGTGTGCTTATCCAGGGAAAGAGGACCATCACTTGGGAGTGTATGTTTGTTAATAAAGTGCACAGTAAATAATGGTCATTATCCTTGTTGTTACAATCGAGCTAAAGGAAAGCTTATTAATTTGATAGTTTACTCAAAGCTTATTAATTTGGTAGTTTACTGTTTGGATAAGGTCTAGGCAGGACTTTTGAAAGCTATGATGAAGAGCTTTTCTTAAATGATTAAGATTGGGATATTATAAGTGCTTACTAATAAACTATTTTCAAAAAATCATGAATATTGTAAAAGCCTCATTGTGCATTGAGTTGATAACTCTCATTACTGAAGCTTATCCTTGTCTCTGTGTAGATTCTCAGTGGCCTCTCCAATAATTGCTTCATGCAAGTTACCGTGTAGATATTATTACTTTGAAAATGAAAGAGCTGCGTTTTCCTAAGATTATCCTGTTTCACAGGTGTCCTACAATTACAAATGGCCTTGCCCTTGAATTTGGATCTTTGTTTTGTTAGGAAAATGTCATTTTCCAGCTGAAGACTTTTTTTCTTTTTGACTTTTGTGTGAAGCATAAGCAAAGATCTCCTAAAATGTAAAATTCCTCATTTATAATGTTTCTCTACATCTTAAAGCCCTCATGATTAAGTAGGAATAATATCAGTGATCTTTACCTCACCAACTCCAGTTCAACTGCTGTTTCTTTGTGTCCGCCATATGAGTGCAAGCCCTACCTCATCATCTGTTACAGACAGGCTATCAAGGAGTTAGCGCGTTCTTATTCGTACCCTACTCCCTATAGTTCACGCATTTCCCCATCTCCAGGGCCAGCCAAGCCCAGGGCCCACCAGCTTTCGCCTCTGACTTGGCTGCCCAGCACCACAAGTGAAGCATCTTAGGGGAAGTGAAGGCTCGGGGCACAGCCATCATCACCAACCAGTCGGCTAACTGGATAACTTGGAATTCTTTTGTAAACTTGTGCTTCAGCATGAGCTGACAAAACAGTAGAATTTGAACCTTGAATATGTTTTTACATGCAATTTAATCTTACTTAGCTCCCATGTGTGGTGTAGTAGACTTAGGCTGCTTCACAGGCTGCGGCAGCGGCAGTGCCAGGAGCGAAGGGCATTCATTCTGCTTTCCTGCCCTCACGAGGCCCCTTCAGCATCTTTCCCAGTCAAGGTTAAGTCTGTGCTTGCTAAGTAAGTGCAGCCCCAACAAGCCCCTCTCTCGTCTTTCAAACCTAATAGCCGCCCCTACACCCTACCTGGATGGGCAGCCTTGAGCTGAGCCTGGCTTCAGGGAAAGGTCTGAATTCTTCATCAGACTGCTCCTTTTTTTTTTTTTTTTCAACCTGTCTAGCAAAACAAGAACAAAAATGAATAGAATCATTTATCTCGAGAGGGTAAGAATTACTTTATCCGATTAAACAGCATACCACTGGCTCCTTGGCATATGTTTATTCAACAAATGTAGCTTCACACATGTGAATCATCAATCTGTCAGGAATACTCAGTTATATGTCACTTTCTCCATGCGCTTATAAGCATAATAAGAAAGTCCATATGCTTTCACTTTTCGCTAGTCGGGGCTAGAAAAATACACGTACCACAAGAGCGCTTCCCTCCTTGGAGCCATCTCTTGGAGCTGAGAGCGAGAAAAGCTTTTCAAAACTTGGTGTAATATTGTTTCTTAACCCCTCAAATCACCCGCAGTGGGCCAGGTGTGATGCTGTCCCTTTAAATCAGTGTTCTAGAACTTCCTAAAAACTTTGTAGTTTTCTTACCCGTCTTCCTTAATTCCTCATGCCTCAGAAGTGAAATAGTAAAATCTTTAAAAATGTAAAAGTCTGGAAATTTCACCCTGGAATGTCTTTTCAGCCTTATATTTGAGCGTGGGGGTGTGATTCACTGAGGTTTCACATCAAATAAAATAGACAGGAGCGTACTGGGAAGGCCTAACTGAAATAGGACAACTCAGTTGCCTTCTTTCACGCCCCTTCGCTGTTCTCTGCACATTGATAATGACCGCTCGGGTTTCTGTAAATTAGCAGGCAACGCTGAGTTTTCCTTACCTTTCCTCAAAATCTCCCAGGGCTGAAGGAACAAGGAAAGTGCTAATTGAGTCAAACATTTTCTAACTATTGGGGGAAAAAGTGGACAGAGAGACAGCCACATGTCAACAAAGCAAGTAATTAACCCGAGAATTGTTAGGAGCAACTAGAGATCATTAACATGAATGCCCTATCAGCAGAGGATCCATCTGCTGAATAATTGAGTTGTCAATCCTCACAAAGGGATACAGAAAAAATAATAATCCTGAAATTTTAATTCTCAAGCCGAGTCCTCAGATTAAGGATAGAAGTGCAACTAACCAGAGTTCTATTTTCAGACACTGCCCTGTGTATAAATATGACGCATCTCCCAAGTCTGGGCGGCTGTTCCCTCAGTACAACTTCATAGGAAATCGTAGCAAATGCTGTGCTATTCGAACCGGAGATGGTTTTGTGTGTATGTGTGTGGTTTTGTTTGTTTGTTTGTTTGTTTTACTTCAAACCTTCCTTATGTGAATTTCAAACAAAATCAAAATTCCAGATCCTTTTTGGCTGAAAGTACGGACGGGCAGGAGGAGAGAGGGGCCTTGAAAGAAAGAAGTGATCCATGGGACCTGAGTTAATATTCAGAATATCATAAATCACCTATGCGCCTGCAAGGCACATTGAATGAAATTAAAGAGTCTATCCAGTTAGACTGGTTTGAAATAAGCCCGTGGAAGACAAGGTGCTGTACTTTTATATTCTGGAGTCATTTCCTCAAAGATAAGAAATGATCATAAATAAAACAATTGTCTACAGCATGGCTCAGCTCCCTCAGAATGAGGTTTTGACAAAGCTGTTTATTTTGGAGCAGGGAGAGATCAAAGGAGGAAGATTAACTGAGGCCTCTCTGGGCAGCCACTCGGTAACTTGAGGCGGATCACTGACACCCGGAGCTTTTGTTCCTGCCACTGCAGCTTCAGAAGAAAGAAACTAGGATTTCAATGTAGTTTGGCCTTCTGTGCTGTCGCACTTTGGGAATGTGCAGGGTGGGACTTCGGGCCTCACAATGTCCTGTGTGTTTTCTGCTTTGAAGAGGAGGTGGTAGAACTCTCTAAGCCTAGTGAGCAAAGTTCCATTGCAAATACAGTTTCTCAGTCCCTTTGACCCCTGGGGTGCTGTAAGTTGGGGATGGAGGGGGAATGGGCAGGGTGGGATATGGGAACAAAATTCAGTTTTCTAATGCACCAGGCAGGCAGGCAGGCAGGCACTGGTTCTTTCTCTTGCCTGGAATCGCAGCAGATTGTCTCGGCAGCTTTGCCCAGCCGTGTATCTGAGTTGGCGAGTAGTGCCATCTACTGACCTACTTACTCCTAGGTCTCTGAGCTGGAGTTTTCCCGTGGGGTCTCATTTCCAACAACAATAGAGAGAAGGAAATTCTGAATGTGGTGGAGTGTTTGGTTTCCTTTACAGTGGACCGTGTTTTAGAAAAAAAAAATCCCCCTGCTTCTGCTGCTAAGGAATTTCCTTGTATTGCCAACAGGACTGTACTAGTATTTTAAGTCAGTCTGGTCATCTGCTTATCTTAATGTTAAAAACGAATGAAGGTAATTCTTAGGAAAGACACTGCTAGAAAGAGGCTCACTTCTTACCTATGTATTATTCTAAATTCAAAGGAAATATATACCCTTCTAGAAGTATTTGGTCTTTCCTAGAATGTCATGGTCCTATCCTCAAAAGGTGAAATGTTTAGTAGTATAAAATTTTACAGCTGAATAGGTATCTGGACATTATCTTGTTCACCTCTGTCATTTCATCTCTCTTTCTTTTTTTGAGGCCCCAAAAATGTTAAATGAAAGGGCTAGGACCTGAACTTAGATTTCTGAGCCCAATCAGGGCTCTTTCAAATACAAATTAAAAGTGGACTCATTTAAAAATTTTCTTTGTGTTATGGAATATGGAAGACCTTTGAATGGGACTGTGATGTGTGTGTGTGTGTGTGTGTGTGTGTGTGAAAGCAGAGAATGGATAAAGAGAAGAGCAATAGGAATATGAAACTTCTCAAATATGCTTTATTTGGTATTTTCCTCCTTAATATTAGTTTTATATTATAACAACTCACTTGATAATGAGGTCATAATGAAAAAGACAAATTACTTTGCTTTTTATTTTTATACTAGAGGCCCAGTGCACAATACATGTGCACTGGGGCGGGGGGTCTAACTGCTGGCTTAGGCGTGGGGAGCAGGCCTAAGCTGGCAGTTGGACATCCTTAGTGCTCCTATAGAGGTGGGAGAGGCTCCCGCCCCCACTGCTGTGCTCGCCAGCCATGAGCCCAGCTTCTGGGCTTCTGGCTGAGTGGTGCTCCCCCTGTGGGAGTGCACTGACAACCAGGGGCCTGCTCCTGTGTTGAGCATCTGTCCCCTGGTGGTCAGTGCGTGTCATAGCGACCGGTGGTTCCTCCGTTCGGTCAATTTGCATATTAGCCTTTTATTATATAGGATACATTTGTTAACACTCAACAATAAATTCAGTGATTTTTAGCCACTTTAAGCAAGAGCCATTTAAAAATATATTCTTCATAATCTTCAGTTTTGCAGATTCTAAGAAATCAACTGTATTTATTAAATAATAATTTGGTTTTTCTTAATTGGAAACCTAGCTTTCCAGAGAAGCTTATGAACAGTATGCAAAACAACTGTTCATAGCCTAAGCTGTAATTGGTTCACATGAAAGGCGGGGCACCTGGTATTTTATCATGGGTAAAGACATTATTTCTTGAAACACAGAAGATAGTCCTGGCTTTTTATTTCTTGAGTTGGAGGATCCCAAGTTGGAAACAGCCAGTGTCACTGATGACCATCTTTATTTCCAAAACTGCATCAACTTAGTGGATATGAGTCATTTTTTTAAAAAAATCCTCACCCAAGAGTATGTTTAGTTAAAGAGGGAGGGAGAAAGGGAGAGAGGGAGGGAGGGAGGGAGAGAGAGAGAGAGAGGAGAGAGATATCGGTTCCTGCCTCCCATACATGCCCTGACCAGGGATCGAACCCACAACCTGGTATATGCCGTGATTGGGAATTGAACCTGCAGCCTTTTGGTGTACAGGACGATGCTCCAACTGAGCCCTCAGCCAAGGCAATATGAGTAATATTTAGAATATGAAAGTCAGGTACTAAAAAGGGCATTTGAAATTTTGTTTTATCATCTCTAACGTACGGAGCACTGGTAGTCATGCTGAAACTGCAGAATGAATAAGAAAAAATTCTTGCCCGAGGGAACTATAATCCAGTAGGACTCAGCTGCTGTACATGTGTGTGTGTGTTGTCACAAAGCAACGGCCTTGGAAGCTTCAATCAATTTCCTTATTGTCAACTTAAAAAAAAAAAATCTCTATTGCCCTGACTCAGCATTTTAGATGTAAGTAATTCATTTTCCAAGAAAAAGTAATATTAGAAGAGAAGAAAAAAAATGTATAGAGGAGAAATGCTATTTGGAAAATGATGTTATCCTGTGACATTTCATCCATAAGTGCCTTTGTTCGGGTGGCTGGTTAACTAAGAAGTGCTTGAAATCAAATTTAACAGTGTTCTCTTGGATCCCTAGATTCTTGAAGTGAAAAGTCCAATAAAGCAAAGCAAATCAGATAAGCAGATAAAGAATGGCGAATGTGACAAGGTAGGTTTCCAGTGCGTTCTCCAAGTGCCACAGCACTGACATGTCCTGTTTCTTTGTGTTTCCCTGGATCTTTTTGTGCTGGTTTGCCTCTCATTGTCTTCATCAGAACGGCCCGAGAGTAGTTCACTTTTTTTAAAAAAAAAAAATTATTTTTAAGCATATTTCAATTATTTTTTAATTTAAATTTTTTATTGTTGCCACTATTTCCCACCTCCACCCAGCCCCTCCCCCTTGAGTCTAGTTTCTTTCCAAATCTTCCTGCTATCTCCAGTATTAAGATTGGCCTTGTACTACCATTTGCCCTGATGCCTACATTGCCCGGGGATTTCAGGCCCATTGGATTGGGCGGTAAGAGACTTGTGGTGGAGGTAGAAGGTGAAGGAAGCTCAGACGTAGGTGAGCAGGACCTTTGAGCCTCATGCAGTGTGCAGTGTGCTTTCCTCAAGTGCACATCATGCATCTGAAATCTGAACTGCAAGACCTACTGGGGCTGGTCTCCCAGTGTGGGCAGGGTCCTAACGTGCTCTGCAGGGTCAGGGCAGGCCTGTCTGATGCTTCCCAGACCTTTCCTTCACCTTCATTGCGAATGGTGGTAGGAACTCCCATGCAGCTACGCTAACAGAGACGCATGGGTCTGAGCATCCGGAAGGAGAGGTCGCCTCTGCTTTTCGAGGGAGCTCTGGGCAATTCACATGCTCATTCTGATCTATATTTTTCATAGACATTCTTCTGCACTTTCATTTGCTATTCACTAGCAATGTTGGATATGCTAGATAACCGGGCAGGCTTTTTTATATTTTTATTTTAAGAATTTGCCCTGACATAATTGGTAATGTGCATGGGTCCTTCCATGTTCAAACTTGGACTTTTTCTCTTAGTTAAGAAGCTTTTAAGATAGAAGAATTTTTTTTTAAATGAAAGTGGACTGATAACTCGCAATTTATTGAAGAGTTCCCCTTCTCTCTGTAGAGGCATTGTTGTGAATAGGTGAGGCTGTTCACTGAATCTCATTGAGAGAATACAAGTGCAAGAATTAACAGCTGGTTTGAAAACAATAATAGTTGGCCAAGAAAGAATTGGTCTGCAAAGGCCTTGGTCATGGATTCCATACAGCCTGGGTGGGGGTAGAATGGGAACCTCTCGTCGCTGCTTGTCTGTTCTTATTGATTTGTTCTCTTCCTTTTGAACTGCTTCATAACATGTGTGTTCCTTGGGGGTACTCTTCTCTTTCAGGCATACCTAGATGAGCTGGTAGAGCTTCACAGAAGGTTAATGACGTTGAGGGAAAGACACATTCTGCAGCAGGTGAGAACTGCTTTTTAGCACAACCCTTTCCAGAAGCCTCAAGGCCTGGTTTGTCCTGGGTTATCGCAATAGCACCTGGAGGCCACACCAGCCCCACACTCTCAGAACTGGGCCAATGCCACCGGCAGAAGTACAGTTGACCCTTGAGCAACACCAGTTTGAATTGCACCGCTTCACTTACATGGGGATAGTTTTCAATGAATATACAGTCGGCCCTTTGGATCAACCAGCTGCAGATCAAAGCCAGCATTTTCGATCTGCAGTTGGGAATCTGCATATGCGGACAGTTGACTGTATGCAGGGTTCTACACCATTTTATATGAGGGATTTTGAGCATCTGAGGATTTGGGTATCCACAGGGAGTCCTGGATCCAAATTCCTGCAAGATACTAAGGGACTGGTTAAGCTTTGGGGGAGTCACATATTATATGTGGATATTCAACTGTGCGGGGGAGAGGGGTAACTCTGGCCCCTGCACTGTTTAAGGGTCAACAGTATTTTGGGAGGCTGCTCACTTCTGAGGCCACCTGCATGTCTGCTTTGGAGCTTTGCAGTGATGACCTCCCCTCCCTGGTGCTGTGGGCAGTGAAGACTGGGCACGTGTAGAGGGGCTGATGCTGTGCTGTGGGCTGGGGGGAGTGATAGTAGGGATACAGAAACCTGTGGGGCCAGGCTTCTGGTTTCATGGGAAAACAGTGATAAGAACTTGAGTCAAGTGTTGTAAACATGTGTGATTCAATTTAGTAACCTTTTGCCAATGCTGTTCTAAGGAAAATAAATATTTCCCTCATTTCTCTTATCTTGTACAACATACATTCTATTATTATGAACTCAACTGTGGAATACTTGTAGAGTGAGGAAACTTCTATGAGTACAATTTGATGTGTTGAGAAGATAAAAAGGGTGTTTTTCAGTTTTCATATGGTTACGTGTGTCCCTTGCATGAACAGTGGCTATTTGATAAAATATTTTTTCTTTAACACCCAAAGAGAAAGTTGTGTTCTGAATTCCAAGGTGGGTTTTTAGATTATTTCACTGTTTAATTTTTTTTCTTACCACTTTCAAATGACTTGAAGTTAGTACTTAATCTACCCCAGCTGTGTATGTTGGTGTTTTCTTTAAAAGTCAAATGGCTGATGGTAACATTTATATTCTGTGTACGTTTTTGCTTAAATCTATAAATACTCTCAGACTTGCCAAGTTCCCTGATTGGTCTGATAAGCTTTTAACCTTTCTAGAGTTTCAGATTTGAACAAAAGACTACAGACCTAGGATTCTTAATTGGGTATAAGTTGCATTTCCATTTAAGTGAGTATGGATAGGGGAGCAGGAGTTCAGTGGCTTACCCTGAGACTTTGCTAATATTTTTCTTCAATTCTCTTCCATAGAACCAACAATTGTTCAGCCTGCCATTTACCAATTATTTGGGGCTAATTGACTGGATGGTGATAGTAACTCTATTAGCTGATTTCCCTATCCCTTCCCAAATGCCAGCTCTGAACCACTGCACAGCAGTTGTCCAATAAAGTTATTAATGTGCCAGCGAGACCCCAATAGTGGGTCTCTCCAGAGAGTGAGACAGATGTTGGACAGGGTTGGGACACCTTTACAAAGGAAGCCCAGCCATGCGTCAAGGATACGAGGTCATTAGGCACAGTCTTACCTTGGGGTGTCATTGGC
Organism: Myotis brandtii; assembly: GCF_000412655.1. Classification (NCBI taxonomy): domain Eukaryota; kingdom Metazoa; phylum Chordata; class Mammalia; order Chiroptera; family Vespertilionidae; genus Myotis; species Myotis brandtii. Next base: position 745,954 of record NW_005370354.1, read on the forward strand.
CTTCCCAATTTCACATTGTCCTTTATTTTGACCTTTGAAAGAATTCTGAGGGAAGATGGCTTATGTGAGACTTCCCTTGAAGAGGATTATTTTAGTGTTCTGGAGAGAGAGAGTGATCTCTATGAATTTTTAACCTGGCATAAAGGCACTCGGGGGCGCACAGCGTTTCACCCTAATTGCATTCCCAGGCTGCTTGAAAGCTCGCCGTCTTTGGCCTTTTGCCTTGTAGTGCAGCTGAGGCTTGTGATTATGATACCATGATGCATGTCCTGTCACGGTTTACTGCTTAATTAATTCCTATTGTAAAACCGAGTGCATGGAGGACTAAGCTACTCTCCACCTTGAGAGCTGCTCACGCTGTGGAATGCCTTCCAAAGGCGGCGTGTTGTCCACCATGCGGACCGGACGCCTGAGACCATTTCTAGTGCGCCCAGATCGCATCCTGCATCTTTTCCTGCTAAATACATTGAATCCACTCTGTCGCTTTTGTTTGGCTCACAGAAGGTGATTAATATCGTTGTCTTAGTCTGGGGGCAAGCAGTGCTGGTGCCCAACGGCTGGTTTGATGAACAGAAAGCCTTGCATTAAGAGGGCTCTGTTCTTAAGCCACTTTCCCATGAGGTAAAAGACCAGTACAGGGGGTACAGTGAAACCCAGAGATGTCAGTGACAGCACTGACTAATAATTGGGTTCTTCTTCAAACCACATGCTCGACATTTATTTGGAAACGGAGATTGAGCACTTCTCAACTCCTCAGCAGTTCAGCTCTGAGCCTGGATTTGCGTCCTACGTGGGAGGAATAAAGCTCCGAGGAAAACCAGGGCTTCCTTAGATCAGCAATTTAGATAACAGCTCTTATACTTTTAGAAATAACTTCAGGGGTATGGGGATGAGCGGGGAAGCGAGTGTTCCCTCTAACAACATGGAGAGCCCTCGCTGAGGAAGTTCTGCCGGGAAGTATTCCTCTCCCTCCTGGGAAATGGCCTGCCGTGCTTTAGGATCCCCTGTAGATCGGAGGCTGGTGACCTGCCTCTTAGTGACCCGAGGTAGGGTGCACATTGTTCCAGGGAAAGACAGCATTCTGCAGCCCATAGCCACGTCATTCTGCAGGAAGACCTCGTTTATCCCAGCCCGACCCCACTCGAGGCAGATGCAGTTAAAGCCACGTCTGTTTACTACTTCCCACTCATTCAAGAGGCTGCTTCGGATAGAAAGAACCTTGGTTTTTTTAAAAAAAATAGAATCAGACTAAACATAATGCTTCTACCTTTTTATAATGAAAAACCAGGGTTGGGGGAAAGGAGTCATCAATTTAACAAGTGGATCTTCCCTGTTTAAAAAAACAACAAAACAAAAACCAGCCAGTGTGGTACCCCCTAAAGGCTGACATGGCAGGAAATAATCCATCACCAGTGTTTTCACAACAACTATCATCTGAAGAACGAGTTAAGCAGTTTACATACTCATCCACTTCCCACGCAGACCCTATGCCCTTGCCTGCTTTCTTATCTGTGGTCACTCTCTCTCTTTTATTATTATTACTTGGAGAGACATTTATTATTGTGGTGTGATGCAGGGCACTGACACCAAGGTGGGGCCATCTGCACCGGCAGAGTGGTACCCTTCGGGGACTAACAGGGTGTTGTTAGGCTTGTGGATTGTGTCATTGGAGTAACGAGGGTGAATGCTATGTTTCTGATGTTCTAACTATCAGGATTTCAGGAAAGGAGCCCACAGTTATTTTTTGTTTATGAAGTCTTTACTTAATTGAGGACGTGGGTACATGCTCTAATAATTCAGATCATTAATGCCATTCCCTTTGGCAAATAGTTCCGACACTCCAACTGCCGCCACTCCTTCTGCTTTTAGGACGTCTCTGCATCTGCCTTGATGTATTCTTATAGGCGCCCATAAAAATGTGAGCTCCTTTAGTGAGAGTGATCAGTTCCCCTTTATATCTTTGTGTGTTTATGGCTGCAGGCGGGTGGGATGTGCTGGTTCTGGAGGATGTAGAAAGACAGTGATGGAAGCTCTGGAAACTTACGAGATATTACAATACCTGTGAGATTACTAAACTGAATTTCTAGTGGGCAAACATGTCTATTTGCTTTAAAATCAAATGACTTTTTCTAAAAGGTATTTTTCTCTGTTTTCTATTTATGAAGTAACTAGATGCCCGGTGCATGAAAATCATGCACTGGGGGAGGGGGGGGGGTTGTCCCTCTGCCCAGCCTGCACCCTCTCCAATCTGGGACCCCTCGGACATCCCTCTCACAATCTGGGACTGCTGGCTCCCAACCACTTGCCTGCCTGTCTGCCTGATTGCCCTTAACTGCTTCTGCCTGCCAGCCTGATAGCTCCCTAACCACTCCCCTGCCAGCCTGATCGCTCACTACTGCCCTTCCCTGCTGTGACCCACCTCTTCCCTGGGGCCCGCCTCCGCTGTGCACGTGGCCATCTTGTGACGGCCATCTTGTGACAGCCATCTTGTGATGACGTTAGGGCAACAACCACCTAGGCCAGTGGTTCTCAACCTGTGGGTCGCGACCCCTTTGAGGGTCGAACGACCCTTTCACAGGGGTCACCTAAGACCATTGGAAAGCACATATATAATTACATATTGTTTTTGTGATTAATCACTATGCTTTAATTATGTTCAATTTGTAACAATGACCCTCCCCTGCCGGCCATCTTGTGGTGGCCATCTTGTGACCACATGGTGGTGGCCATCTTGTGTGAGGGCGTGGTGGTCAATTTGCATATCACCTCTTTATTATATAGGATTAGTGAACAGCTATATTGAGTCACAGAGAACTATTTTCTTTTTCTAAAAAATTTTTTTATTGATTTTGGAGAGAGAGGGAGAGAGACACATCAATTGGCTGCCTCCTGCAAGCCCACAACCCGGGCATGTGCCCTGACTTGGAATCGAACCAGCAACCTCTGGGTGCATGGAAGGATACTCAACCAACTGGGCCACAGCAGCCAGGGGAAAGCTAGTTTCTTAAAATTAGCTTTTTAAGGTACCTGTCATTTTCAAGGGACTTCCTTAACCCTTCCTTTTAGTTCGTCATTCAGCTAATTTCCTTCACTTACCATTTTCCCTGCTTTCTTCCCTTCCCCTGCAAAGTTTTCTTATAAGTATTTTTTAAAAATCTAAGTATGTCTTCTTTGAGTTTTGGCTTCTGGCATTTTCCCTGCCTCATCTGTTTTAGTGCTAATGGGATGGCTAACAGTCAATGAAAGGAATAGGAAAAAAATACTGGGTCTGGTGATTCATGTGCCATGTAGTTACTTCCAGATAATTAAGGATAAGTTTATATTGATATGGTAATCGTAATGATGCTGCTCTGGTCTGTGTAGCAATTTACACTTTATACAGAAGCTTCACTTACCATATCTCCTTTGATCCTCTGCACAACACTGTATGATGGTAGGTTAGCTGGCATTGTCCTCATTTTACAGGTGAGGAAACTGAAGCCCAGAGGTTATGATGCCCCGTCCAATGCCATTCAAGTAGTGAGCAGAGTCAGAACTCGATATGCCAAGTTCAGGACTCTCTATTCTTAATGCTTTGTCACTTACCTACTGGCCTGCTAGTTGGGGAGATGAGTCACACTCTGGAATAATTGTCTTTTGCCTCTGCTGTATCCATTGAAAGGTAATTTGTTTCTATGGAAGTTTACACATTTTCACTAGCTCTATAATATTTCTACACAATGGAGCATAACAGATAATTTGCTCGGGAAAGTACTCTTAAATCAATCAATGTTAAATATATACTAAGTATTTGATTGCCTTGAAAGGTTTGTGTGTGTGGACATAGCTGGGTGTGTGTCTATGTATGTATGCAGATGTCTATGTGTGTGACTTATCCAAAGTTCTATAACTGTTTTTAAAATGATGGTCCTTTTTGGATATTCTAGTGTTAATAATAAGATTTTGCTTGATAAATTCTTATGTGAATATAGTAATTTAACCATAATTGGGAATACCCCTTTTAATAATCTCTTGATGCATGTAATAGAACCCTAGGTCCAGTGGTTTAAGCAAGTAAGGCTCCCTTTCCACCTCAGACCCATAATAACAGCCCTGGAAGTAAGTAATTTATGGTCAATGTGGTGGCTTAAAAGATGCTACTGAAGATACGGGCTCTTTGCCATCCTGCTCTGACATCCTTCACATCTTGCATTCATCCTCTTGAGGGAACAGAGCCACTACACTTCCAGGATTGCATCTTCATTCCAGACAGGCAGAGGGCAGAGGCCATACCCTTTACTAAAATTTTCCTGAAAGCCCAGTGATTTCTGAACAATAAATTTAAATAGCAGTATCAGCCAAGTGCCTTGGGGGGAAATGGGGGGGGGGGGCAGGCGTTGTAGCTGAGTGTATCGCCACTCCCAGAAAATCAAGCTTCTGTAAGTAAAGAAGAAGGGAATTGGGTAGGCAGTTTGCTATGTATGTCATGGGTTTGCAGTGTGAGTAACTTCTGTTATTGTTAAGCCAATAGTTATATCTGTAAAAATGGTTTCAGAGATTGAATAAGGCAATCACAGCCAGGTCTGGAGTTGTATAGCAATTGGAGGAGGCTTGATAGGTCTTTCTGAAAGCTGGAGCCAATGCAATGAGAAATGAGGTGTAACTATTCCAAACGGGAGACAAAGGCATTCTTTCTTTCTCTCGTTAATACTTATCACCCCAAAAAATTCAAGGGAATCAACGAGCATGACTATAAGTAATAAATATAGACTTTTATTCATTTTTATTGAAATATAATAAAATGTATAGCTATGTGAATTTTAACAAAGTGAGTGCATCTTTTATAACCAGCACCCAAACCAACCAACAAAACAGTTCCAGAAGGCTCCCATAAGCCTCCTTCCAGTCACTCCATACCCCTGATCTTCAGGGGGCAGAATTGTAGATGGCTTCAATCTTTTTCTTTGGGGGTTCTTGTATTTTCTAAAAGTTCAGCAGTAATGTAATCAGAAACAAAAATGTTCATTGTATATATGTGTGGATACAGGTGTGCATGTTGTGTGTATAGTTTCTTATTTTTTTTATTGATTTTAGAAAGAGAGGAAGAGAGAGAGAAAGAGATGTGAGAGAGAAATATCTATCAGTTGCCTCCAGACCAAGGATCAAACCCACAACCTGGGTATGCGCTCTGACCAAGAATAGAACCCTAGACCTTTCGGTGTTCTGGATAATGCTCCAACCAACTGAGCCACACTATATACTTTTTTAAAAAATAAGGAGTTTTGTTATTTCTAGGCTGGAATTCCCATACATCTAGTAGGTATAATCACTGTCCATTGAATCAGTTACTAATTTTTAAAGGGGTTTTAAAATTCTATCTTCCCCTCACAACCTACTCCTATTCTCACACCTGCAGTAAAATACTCTGCTGATTACTTGAAAGCATGAATCAGTTTAAAGGATATGAATGATGAGAACAGGTAATCTGCTCTCACTCAGAATTTCAAAGGGTTCATATTCCTTTGGCTTACAAATTAGGTAAGAGACACTTTGGTGCCATTAACAGTATAGGACCTTCTTACTATATTTGTCAAAAGTTCCATATTGACCCCCTCCACCTCTCTCTCTTTGCCTTTTAATGTCCATTTCTTATTGCCCAAACTTTTTCTTCTTTATTCCTCTAGATTGTGAACCTTATAGAAGAAACTGGACACTTTCACATCACAAACACAACATTTGATTTTGACCTTTGCTCGCTGGACAAAACCACAGTCCGTAAACTACAGAGTTACCTGGAAACATCTGGAACATCCTGAGGATACAACAACTGGATGCATCAAAAACTATTGGGTTTTTTTTTTTTGGTTGTGATATTTTTTTTGTTGTTGTTTATAAGAAAACACTCAGAATGATGCAACCAAAAGGGAAAAAAAAATAAAAATCAAACAACCTTCAGCTTTATTTTTCTTTAAAGCCAGTCATCATCTCTTGATAAAGGAGAGGTTAAGCAAACCAGCCTCAGCGGACCACTCTTCTCTCCAAGGACATCCCCGGGAAGAGTTTGCCTGGATAGCCTTGAAAACAAACAAATCAAACACAACACAAGAAAACTTAAAGAATGTGTATGGTATCATGTATCTCTCTCTGTGGCGGTTCATCCCACAGGACGAATGCATATTCAACACACTGCCTTATTACATAACTGATCTATTTATTATTGCATACAGATATCCTAAAGTCGTTGAGGGAATGACACCACAAGACATTACAAGTACTTGGTCCCGTGGATGCTCTTTCAATGCAGCGCCCTTGCCATCCCAAGCCCAGTGACCTTACTCGTATACCGTGCCACTTTCCAGCAACTTTTTCCAACTCCTTTAACTCGTCGCGGTCTGTATTTTCCACCTTTTGTTTTTCCAGTTCCAGGACACAAACGATCAACTTGGGGTGGGGGGACCAAATAACCACCCTGATTTTCTTCTTTGTGGTCTTTTTCCTGAAAGTTGGGGCCCAGTCCTTGGCTGTATCCATACAATGATCTTGGACCATGGCAGAAGAAGCACCAAATAGGATCATGACTTGCTGTCTAGCCTTAGTCAATAAACCTGTAGGACTTTTAAACAAAAGTGTACATGTAAACGTCCTGCATCCAGCCTTGTTGAGCTGTCATATCAACATTTGTGTGTCTGTTTTACTGTTATAATATTAGAGGGATATGGAAGTAAAGGCATTCCACAGGTTCGTCATTTTTAAAAGAGGAATTCTGGTTCTGTTTTCTAAAGAAATGTTGTAGAAATTCTTAATTTGGATCTATTTATTAGTAAGAGTTTCGGCTTTCTTCAGCTGCCAGTGTGTTCTTCATCTTTACCATAAAACCTGGAATAAGAGATTTTTGTTTGTTCTCATATGATCCCCTTAGACTCTTTTGTATTTGGAAAATTAAAATCTTCCTTTGGGGGAAATTCTTGGTTATTCTGCCATAACAGATTATGTATGAACTTGTAGATTCAGTGTTTTGATACCTGTTTAGTCACTTGCTTATGTTTCCAGAAGGATTTCTTGTATTGGTGAGAATTAAGATGGTTGGGGAGGGGGGATATTTTTGTTCTTGATGTACCCTGTTTTGAAACTAGAAATCTGTCCTGTGGCATGCAAAAGAAAGCAAATTATTTTTAAAGAAAAAAAAACAAACAAAAGAAAAGTACTTTTGGTGTCATTATTCCATCCTCTCCATTAATGGAGAAATGCAAAGTGAGAACAGCTCATCTTTCTAGAAACTCAACTGGAAAGAAAAGAAATACTTCTGGATCCAAAGGTTCGCTCCCTGGCTCAGCCTTAAGAAAGTCCCTATGTGCTAACAGACCAGTGTGTCCCTTGCTTATTCCCATGCCAGATGCTGTCTTTTCATCCAGAGATTAACTAGTGTCTGTACAGAAAATGGTCTTTCCAGACCCATTCTTTTGGACAGTAATGTAAATGCAGGTGGATAATGAAGCTATTTCTTCATTTTAAAAAGGGGATTTTTAAACATTTCTTTCTATCCAAAGACACTATTTTTTCCTTTAATAAGTAATACAGCCATGCTTCTTGGCAGTGACTTCTCTGAGGCGTCCTCCCTGGGGACAGTGTATGTTCCAACAATGTTGTGATTTTTGATGTTTGGCGTGAGCCGTCCTTGAAGCATTTGCTGTCTAGTCCACTCCTCAATGTTGAGAAACTTTGAGTTGTTGTAAACATTAGATGACTGACCAATTATGTGGTTTTAGTTGTGTGTTTTTTTGTTTGTTTGTTTGTGTTTTTGTACCTCACAGGTAAAAGGGGAGGGCAATGCTTATATGGAATTATTTGCAAAATTTAAAACTCTCTTTAAAGTTTCTAACTGCTAGTCCACATTTTCTAATTAAGCCAGAAATGTATGTGGTTTAACTAAAATATCTGTGTAGTTTAACCAGGAATGTACATAGGTAGTTTGGGCCGTTTTAATTTTTGTAATGAAATTGTGTGGCAAAAACTATGATTTGGCAATGTAAATATATTTTTGTTCCTTAGGTTACTAACCAAAACACTAGGTAACATAAATGATCAAACAAAAAAAGTTAATAAGAAGAGACACTATTACAGTGATAAAATTTAGATGTAAAGTTTAGGTAATAAAGCAAACATCATCGAGATGTAAGTTTATAATTGATAACAAAATTCAGAAAAACCTATCCACCATCCACAACTCATGGAGACAGCAAAATGAGCTTTCTACGAAATTCCAGTAGCATAAGAGTCACATTGTTAACTTTTTAGAAGTTAGACTCTTGCTCTCATCTAATTTATAAATGCAGAAATAATAAATCCCCTTCCAATTAATTTCAAATAGTTATACTTCTCTTCAAGTCACCCAACTCATTGCTGCCACATTTATATACACGTGCCTTTGAAACCTATTAAAAAATGTTTTTGGCACACGTGTATCCTAACAGTGGCTTTGGTTTCTTAAGCACAAAAGAAAAATGGCAGGGCTTAATTTCATATATATATTTCAAATAAAATTAATTGGGTGAGTGTGAATGTGGTTTGAGCCAGACAGAATATGATAAACTTACTTTAAATCCCCCCCCCCCAGTAATTTGAAGGGGGGGGGGGATGTATGTACAGGACTTTTCCCCTAATAAATTAGCTTTTGCCTCTGATGTTGCAGCAGACTATGTATGAGAGTGGCTGTTTCTGTCATGGCAGATGGCAGTCATGTCAGCAACAACAATGTTTGCAGTGACTTTGTTTCTTTACCATAATCCACCTCTATGTAGACAGCTAGGTATGTCTATACGTGCTGCATATTGTGTCAAAGTAGGGAAGACCATGAAAACGGAATATCAAGACACTAGAAGAAAAAAAATCATAAGAGCGTGTCCTAAGCCTTTTAAAATTGCTAAGCAAATCTCTCTAATCTGAATAATTGTGCACCTTTTTGTGGAAAGAGCCAATCCATTTGGTTTTCTTCCACCAAAAATATTTCCGCAGACACCTTCGACAGGCTCAGCTAATCTTCATAAAAGACAGTTCAGACCTGCATAACATTCCAAGCCCTATACACGTTAACGAGTTAACATACGCGTTTAAGAGAGACTTTATTCTTCAATGTTTTAACTCTGCCTAGGTAACAGAGTTGGATGTTCAGTGTTGGAAATGGTCAGTGTTTGTGTTGGTGGCTGGTGTTCACTTTTCTCACTGGATGTGATCCGCTCTGGAGTAGTTTTCTGTATGCTCATTGCTGTCCCCCTTTAGCATTGTGTGTGTTCATGCGCTGTACTGCAGACACACACACTTTTATAAACTTGCTTGGACTGTTGCCCTAAAACTCTGACTGTGATATAGAGTCTACAGCTGCAATGAATGTCAATCCCTGAGGTTTAGCCTTGGGCTGGATGTCAGCATCTTTTGACCTCTTGTTTTATATGATGCTTTTTTATTATGTGGGCACTGCCATCCCTGAATATTCCTTATAAAGATGCATCGAAGAAGTCAATTTAAGAGGAAGACAAAGTCACCACTGTCTGTAAACTGTAAATATGTATTTTGGCACTTCTATTCCAGTATTCTGAAAATACAGTTATGATGGAAATGCTGACAGATCCCTAACGGTGGCCAGAGCTACCATGCAGGGCAAAAATAAATTAAGTAAAAATGGATTCTTGAGATTAATAGTGCAAGGCCAATACATTTTATAAATCTGTCAGTATCTTTTTTAATAGAGTGTGTATGTGTAGTAATGTTGAAAGATACCCTGTGTATGTGTGTGTAGATGCTGTTATGTGAACCCCAAGGAATTCATAAGATGTATTTCCCATTGCTAAAACCCATGGTGAAATGTACATACAGATGGGCAGAAATAGGTGTTTTACTTAAATTCATATCTATTGTGGCTCCAGTTTCTTTAGAATGTATAGTCTTAGTGATTTGTGAAGAGTCATTTGACCGAAGTTTGGTTTTGCTTTGCATACAGAAAAACGGGCCTCTACCCTGTCTCAAGAAAGATGCTGGAAGAGAGAGTGCAGAGACCAGACCAGTCAGGCACTGCCAGTGCTCGAATCCCCGTGTCTGAGCACCACGTTCTGTGTCCTAAAACCAGTACGTTTTGTAAGGGCTGCAGAGCTGGGCAAAAAGTGGTGGCCCACATTCTTGGAATAAATCAGGTTTCTGGTGCCTGATATTTTTTCTTTTCCCCTATTTATCTGGAAGGTTTTGTTCATAAACTAAACAGCCTGCTATTGCTGGACAGAGTCAGTCTGACAAAAGGTCCTGTGTTGACTTTAGCAGCCAGAAACGCTGCCTTAACTAGACAGGAAGGAGAAAAGCTACTTCAACAAAGAGAACAGAATACTTTGAGTTTGGCAGATAACCAGGGAATTGTATGTAAGGCTCTTTTTAATAATAAAGAGACATCAAATTTGAGAAACTGTTATCTTCAGGCTGACAGCAGTGGAGGAGATAAGAGTGGACTGCCCTGTCTCTTATCAGCTAGAACCTGACTTTAGGTGTGGACGCATCAGTCCCAGATGGGCTGGGCTGACAGTTAAGCTTCCTAACGACCAGGCTTGAAGTGGACTCATCTCGTCCCTCGTTTCGGTGTAGATATTCTTTTGTTTATTTTAAAAGAATGGCCCTGCGTTTTCTCCAGCCTGGAGAAAGTCAAGATGGGCATCTGGGGCCTGTGGACGACTCAGGACGTTGTGGGCCACAGTCTCTCCCAATACATTGGTCCCTCTGCCTCTCGGGACTGTGTTCCCACTTGGATACGCAGTGGGCCCTGAAGCTTAACTGGGTCCTGACACCCAGACCTGTCTGCTTGGTAATTCAGGGACATAGTGTCCAAAACCAATGGTCTTGTTTGTTCTGATTAGTGGGGCAACTACGCGTATTTTATTGGTTTCCTTGCCCAGGATACCACCCAGATAGAACACCCTGAGCGCATTTCAGGGCTCTGCTTCCTCTGCCAGGGGACAGTATCCACACCTTCCTGTTTATGTGGCCCCTTCTTTAGAGTCCATGCCAGACTTTTCCAGAGGCCATTAACTTGCCCTGGGCTGTCAGCCTCTTGGTCTTAATTTCCCCCTCATTAAAGAAGGGTAACCTATATGGTACTTGAGGGCTAGGAAGGGAAGTACATGGCACAAACTAAAAACCAGCCCAGTAATTACAACTGGCTCAATCCCTGTTAAATAACAACAAAAATCACCTACCACCTGAATGGAAGGCTCCTGGAGGCCACCGTGTGCTAACTCCCGGCCCTCGGCAGTCTACCCAGAATAGGTGGCCGCAGGAGGGGGAGATAGATGGTGAGTAAAGGCGCAGCTATTTGCTCATTTTCCCTTGGTAATCATGTCTCCCACCACATGCAGCCCCCACCACAGAGTTCTGAAGTTTCAAAAGAGTAGAAAAGGATAAACCCAGGCCATTAAAAGAAAATAATCAAAGCTATTGAAAAGATAAAACAAATGAGTCTCACTAAAAGGGCCGTCTGTGCAAGTAATAAGGTTGAAATGCTGATACTGATTTCCTAGCTGCACAGCATTCCTCACACATGTGGTTTGTGTATCCGCGTCCGGGTGGGTGGTCTGGTGAGAAGTGCTAAATGCAGCAAGATGGCTTAGTTTCTGAGCAGTGGAGGGAAGCTTTGGGACAGGCTCAGCCGAGGCATCGAAGGCCCCTGCAACATAAAGAGGCTTTCCTTTTGTTTTGTTCCAGGAGGGAAAGTTTTAACTTGGCTTATTCATTTAAATATGAGTCTCTATTCTGCACAGAATCAATCCAAAGGGTGGGAGTTTGTGTTTGTGCGCTCGCATGTATTTTTTTTTTTTTCTAAAGCACCTCCTTGTCCCTCATCCCAGCCCTAAGGGGTGGGATGTATGGCATAGGATGTAATAACTCTCCATTTGTTCTCATTTATTCCCCAGGTGCTAGGCAACTATAAACATCTCTTTGAAAGTGATGTTGTGTTCAATAACACCTTAGTCTAGATACAACAGGAAAAACTCCTAAAAGCACAAATTATGAATACAGTCCACAAACAAAAGCCAGAGGGAGACGGACTCCCCCCAGAGGCACACGTATACTAACCAGAATGCTCAATGAAGGCCAGTCAGTTCAAGGAGGGGAGATTTGTTAAGGGAATATCTACTGCTCAGGAGACATGGGGCCCATTGATGGCTTGTGACAGACATGAAGCATTGCCAACTCCTGTCTGAAGATGGGTTGCTGCTTCATGAATATTCCTCAGAATTGCGGGTTTTATTTTGACTGTCATTTGCTTGGGGGATAGATCATCGCTTTCCACATTTTATTGATCTGTTTACAGGTTTATTGCCTGTCTGCCTCACTAGAGTGAAAGCCCATGAGGACTCGCACTCTATCTTACTCACTGCTGACTCCCCAGGACCTAGAGCGCCCACGTTTGTCCAACAAAAATGTGGGAGCGTTTTGTGGAACACTGATCTCTTTTGACATTTCATTAAAAATGATTTTATGTTTAAATAAGTTTGGAAAAACTGCCTAGTATATGACCCTCTTGGAAATTCATGACGTGCTCCTGTGTGAAATCTCTGTGAAACCATATGTTCTAACAACAACAACCAAACTTGTTTAATTTTATTTAATGCAATATTTTCCAAGTTGTATATAACACAATGGTAGTTACACAAGATGATAACAGATATTTTGCTCTTAAGTTCCTTGATCAAAATAGTGTTTTTAGTAGGTTTCATTCTTCAAGGTTTGCAACATAAGTTGGGATGCTACAGGTTCTGAGGAGGACTACATAGCTATTAATATGCCTGGAAACAGTTTTCTTGGACAATAAGGTGATCACTTATTGTCCAAACTAGGACATTTTTCAGAATGAAATGGCACACTATTAACTATTCAAGGACAACATAAGAAAACCAGGGCTGTCTTTGGCAAACCGGGATACGTGGTCACCCATTTCCAAGGCACACAGTTTGGGAAATGCTGAACTAAAAATACAACCTCAGATTTCTCTGTCACTTAGGCATGTGTAAAAGGTGTCTGATTGGGCTCTTTATGGTGACAGGTAGGAGCAGGCCCCTAGGGCCCAGAGCGTACAGGAGATTTTCAATGTTGCTGAAGATCCTTCATGGTTGAAGTGGTCCTGGGCCACCCCTCCCTTCCCCACCGCTGTGCCATGTTAGCCTATCATTTGAGTAATCAATAGGCCAGTATAGATGATCAGTTTTTCTACGATATATGCAAGGAGGACCCACTCCTTATATTGGGTCCCTAGTCCCTGCCCTGCTCCCAGAGCCTACTGCATGTTGAGGTTGGGTGGTTTCCCACACAGGATACCTGACACCTTTGCTGGAGATGCTACCTCTTCGTGGCAACCTGTGGAGCCACTCTGCCTGTGGCTGGAGCTGCCCACTCAGCAGGCTCTCTCACTGTTGGAGCATGTTCTGGAATTTTGCTGCCCTCCTCTCTGTCTCCAGGACCTGCTACCTGATATCCTTTAATATTTTTGGTGGTTCCAAGCTGCGCAGGCGCAATTCTTAGCACAAAACAAACATTCAAAAACTGTTGAGTGAATGGCTGTAAATAAACCTCTTGGCTTGCAAATGGGTTGCTACGTGGATGTCATTCTCGGCTGCCTCTTTCTCTAAAACTTTGTCTCTTCTTCTGCTGTTGCATTAAAGGCAGAATAGAACTGTGGTCAGAAAGGCGTGGTTTGGAATCCCAGCCCTGCCACTCCTAGCAGGGGAACCCGAAGCTTTCCTGACCCCTGGTTTTCTTCCCCGTGAGATGGGATTAGCATGCACCTCTGTTTTAAAGGTGTTGTGAAGGGGAGATGTTTATAGAGCTCTTAGCACACTGTGCCTGCTCCGTAGTAAGGAACTCGATAAATGGTGGTGACTTTAATTTTTAGTATGCAGTCTCTCGTTCAGCCTCAGTTGTCAGCCTGTTGTGATGTGCCCAACACACTAACAGCCATGGTCCCTGGCCAACCTCACAGGCATGTTCTTGCAGGACAGCCATCAGCTATGTAACTGCTGCCTTTGAACTAGTTTCAGCCCATGGAAAGGAAAGGGAGCCAGAGGTAAACATCAGAGTTTTCAGATCTCGTTCTGGCCTCAGAACAAAACACACTTCCATCCGATGAGCGCAGTTGCTGGAAGTAATGCTGGTGAAGCTCAGGTCATAGGTTCAAGACCCCTGCGAGTTCCTTGGTGTATCCCCTTACATGGCTACAAGCTTCCTAATCCTACACAACCATGCATGACTGTCCTGGGTCATAGAAGGGCAGGGGGAGAGCAGGCCCTTTCAGACTTGACTTTATGGTATCTGGAGGGAGTGGTTATCCAGTGCGATCATCATTGTCATCTTTATACATCTGTGGCTTACCACGTTGGTGAGGGGTGTTTGGGGAGGAGGCCATCCTCTTGAGAATGTTGGCCATTTCACCTGAGTAAGCCCAGGTTGTGGCCCTGGTTAGCCAGATGTTCTGCTCACCCTGTAGACTTTAGAATGATATCATGCTTTTTTTTAAAGGAAGACATCAGCTGTGTAACTGCTGTCTTACAATGCACACATGTCAGTAAACTCATTTCAGCATTGCACTCTTAAAAAACCACACCACAGTTTTTTTTGTTGTTGTTTTTTTTTGAGAAAGAGAGAAACATTGATTTGTTGTTCCACTTATTTATGCATTCATTGGTTGATTCTTGTATGTCCCCTGATCAGGAATCGAACCTGCAACCTTGGCATATTAGGTTGATGCTGCCACCAACTGAGCTACCAGGCCAGGGCCACAGCATGGTTTTGATCGGATATTATTGGCCATATCACTTTGTAGAGGACCCTGCTTTCACCATATAGACCTTTCACTATGTTGAAATGCCAAGAAATGCCACTTTAGTCACTATTCTCTGTATCCTTTTTCCCCTTAAATATTATGTAATGTATTAATCTCCTAAGGCCGCTGTAACAAGTTACCAACAAATTACCATGAATTTAGTGGCTTAAAACAACACAAATGTATCTTCCAGTTCTGGAGGTCAAAAGTCTGAAATATGTCTCACTGGGCTAAAATCAAAGTGTCAGCAGGGCTGTGCTCCTTCCAGAAGCTGCAAGGGAGAACCCCTTTCCTTGCCATCTCCAGCTTCGGGAGACTGCCCACACTCCTCGGCTCATGGCCCCTTCCCTCCATCTTCGAAGTTGGCAGTGTAGCTTCTTAAAAGCTCTCTCTGTCTTGACCTCTGCCTCTCTCTTCCATCTTTTATGGACTTTTGTAATTATCTTGGGACCACCCAGATACTCCAGGATAATTTCCCCATGTCAAAATCTTTAATCATAATCCTATCTGCCCCTTTGCCATGTACGGTAATATAGTCACAGGTTGGGGGGATTAGGATGTGGCCACCTTTAGGGGGCCATCATTGTGCCTACCACAGATGGGGAGATGCCCCATCTGTATGAAGATGCCCGTCCTTTTGGAAGTGTATGTAAGTCTATTTAATATCTGAGTAGAACTTATTTGCCCCACATTAAAAACAAAAGCAATTTTGCTACTGGTTCCAATTGTTCATCGTATCCTACCTGCTGATGATGACTGTGGTGGTAATTTCTTCAAAAGTTGGAGGAAAATTCACAGTGAGCCATCTTAAAAGGTTATTTAAGGTTTTAGCTGTGGTGACGGAAATTCAATCAGTCACCAGATACTTATTGAATGCCCACCACGTACCAGCCACGCCCCCAAGGAGCCCGTGAAATGCAGCAGCTGTGGCTGCGGAATTTCCTTTCCATTTTGATGGGATGGAGACTCTTCCCTCCTGAGCAGCG
This sequence comes from Myotis brandtii, assembly GCF_000412655.1. Lineage (NCBI taxonomy): Eukaryota > Metazoa > Chordata > Mammalia > Chiroptera > Vespertilionidae > Myotis > Myotis brandtii. The sequence continues at coordinate 761,770 of NW_005370354.1, forward strand.
ATGTCTTCCTGTGGTTAGAGCTTCTTTGAAGTTATCTGGGAGTCCTTCCCTGGCAGGCAGGCTGAACGGCCGTTCTGGGCTCCCGGCCCTCTTATTCCCCTTGCTGAAGGCAAACTTTCCTAATCTGATCCGAGACATGAGCATTTTAAAGGATTGCTCTGAATAAATAGTTCAACTTAAAGCCATGCACAGGGAGCAGTCTGGAGCACCGACTGAACAAAGGAGCCGCCCTGCAGTGTCTGCCACAGAGTCCAAGCAGCATTGCTCCTTGCTGCGCGGGTTTGTTGAAAAAGATGAAAAACCCCATGACCTCAGCCTCATCGTATACCATCTGACTCAGTGGTTCCGTGTGCTCAGCTGTGGTCTGGGCTCAGCCCAATCACCTAGCCTAGGTCCTAGGGGGCTTTTACAAGCTGTTCTTCCAGAGCTTCTTCTGCAGGGGCCTGGGATATTGACATTTTCAAGTGCTCCCCCGATTATTCTAATGTGAAACTGGGGTGGTAGGTATGATAAATAAAGTCCTGGTTCCCACTGCCAGAAATTTGGGTTCAGTAAGCCTAGCGCTGGGGTACAAATCCCGATTGTTCAAGTTCCTCAGGTGTTCTAAAGTATAGCCAGGTTTGGGGGGCTGCTGTCCTAGCAACAAGCTTTCAGCTATTAGAGTTCTGTTTCCCAGGGGTCCCTGATGCTAGCCAATAACTTATTACCAATACGGATTCCTGGGGTCCACCTCTATCCCAGGCTTCCTGATGGGGGCGGTGTCCAGAGAGATGCAGGTTTAACATGAGCTCCAGGTGGTTCTTACCAGGGAATTGCAGGGAGCCCTGATGGCTAATGAGGATCCTGATGCAAAGCACTTACAATTGGGCCTTGACTTATATTGACAATCTAGTGCACGAATCCACTGTCAGTCCAGGCATTTGGCCAATACTCCTGGGGCTGGGTGAGTGGTGTCTGAAGGACACGTGTAAGGAAGCTGTACTAGGTGTCATGCTAGTGGCGTGGAATACTTCTGTCCCCGAGTATTTCTATTCAGACTTCGTGGGTGTTGATGGCCACCTGGAAAGTGATGTGTAGATCTGTTAGGTCATCTGATAGGTTATCAATAAGAAAGGGGGAGGTTTGTTGTAAAGCACTGTGCATGGGAAAGACGAAAATCAGATGCGAATCCATCTGAATAAAAATAAATGAGAAGTACTTAAGAATGCACCAATCAAATTTTCTGTGATGGAGACAACATGTTGGCAGTGAAAGCTTTTGTCTGTTCTGATTCCACAAACCCGCACCAAGTATAAATTTTTAAGGTTTCTTTTACATAATCTAATTAGTTAGCAACTCTAGTATAGAAAACAACAGTTTATTCTTACTGTTTTAGTTTTGCTTTTCAATGAATGCATTCTTTTCTCATGTCTGTACCCTGTAACCAAAGTCAAAAATGTGTTTCCCTGAAATTATGTAGCCTTCTGGTGTGGTGGCATAGAGTAGCTTTGTTAGCCTGAATTTTTGTACAATCATCCAAGCCCTCCTTACAGATGATTTTCCAGCATATTTACATAATCAAATCATCAATCTATTGATCATGTCCTCACACCTAACCGATGTAGGAAAACTCAATGTGATGTGCCCTGCAAGGAATCTCCACAGTCTTGATTGATTGCAGAGATTTCCCTTTAGGTTTTGATGTATTTTCTTCTGTAGACCAAAAATGATGGTTATTTCCAGTAAGTCGACTAAGCAGGAATATAATTTTTATGTCATTTAATGTTCATAGGATTCAACGCCTTTTCTCCAAGACTCATTATTGATCTTGCATTGAAACCCCTCATGACAATAAGCCTATTTATTGTATGGGAACACATTTTTGATAAGTTGTCTAAATCATCCAATATTTTCTCTTTTTCAAGATATGTCATCCATGTGAAGGTGCCACTGATTTAAAGATATTTTAAAAGGACCATCAAATATCTCCACCTGATGGTTACACCGCATGAGAAAGACATTTTCTCTAACAAAGTGTAATCACTACCTTCCTCCCTGAGCATTCCACCCCTTGAGTGATTCCCGAGTTGATTTAATTCTGGGTCAGCCTGTCAGTTTCAGTTGGTAGCAAATGGAGAGGTAGGCTGATTTCTTGAAGGGCATAAAAATTAGATATTGATTTTTTTTTATCCACTCCCCTTTCTCTTTCAGTTGATTTGATTATTGGTGAACATAACTGATATGTAGGATTGAAACCTAAATAATGTGACAAATCTTGTGAAAGCCATTCTCTTGCTTTAAGGAAGATTTTTTTTTTTTACCTGAATTAAAGTGGAAGGTGTAGGAAAATGAATAGTTCTTGGACTTTTCTTGCTTGGCTCTGGGCAAACATAGAGTAAAACATAATCCTCTGTTGTGACAAATTTACCCGTAGTGTGTAGGCTTTGCTTTTCCATCCTCCTGTGTGGCTTTTGATTTTGTGTGCCACTGACCTTCCTAAATACAGGTCTTTTCATTGTAAGCTGCCTATTATTTCAATAGCATGGTATAAATTATAGTTAAACCAATAAATAACTGTTTATCCTCCTGGCAGGCCCATCCCATGGTTATTCCTTCATCAGTTGTTGACTGAAGTGATTTTCCAGACTGTGAACGAGCAGGAATTCACTGGGGTGGGGTCTGTGCTCCAAAGCCAAGGTGGTTGCTTTCCAACCACTAAAAGCAACCAACTTGGCTGAGGATGCCAAGTTGAAGAAGAGGCCTTATATAGAGCTTAGAATGAGAGGAGGTGCTAGACAAGAAGATAAAGGCTGCAGAGCAGGAGATGTGTGGTGTGAGAGAGTCACTGAAGGAGGTGTAGGGGTCTGAGTGGAGTCCCACAGAGCACCAAGAAGGCATGTAACCGAGTCTGTACAGGAAGGCATTCTAAGAAAAGGAAACAGTATGGACAAAGGGGGAATATAGAGCATCTCAGTCAACTACATCTTTGAGTTTGGTATGACTCAAAGATAGAATGCAGGTGGGGGGGACACAGGAGGTAAAACTAGAGAAGTTAGCTAAGTCCAGGTGATGGTAGTCATTGTTGCCAGACTTAGAAATGTGGGCTTTATCCACTGGATAAATGGTCAGCATGATAAATGGGAGTAGATGAACAACTTGACATTCTAAAGTAGGGTCCCATACTCCTCCCCTCCACAAGGTGTACACCGTAAGTGCCCTCCAACTCCAAGCTGCTGTGCTCTCATGACACTTTTAGCATGAAACTCAGTTACATGCATCTCACAGTATTCTCATTATCCTTGTATCAGTTACCTACTGCTGTGTAACAAATCACCCCAATAGTTAGCAGCTTAAAACAACATATTTATTGTCTCACAGTTTCTGTGGCACGTAGGTAGGGCTTAGCTGGGTCTTCTGCTCAGGGCCTTTCACAAGGCTGTACTCAAGTGCTTCCAAGTTCATTTAGTAGTTGCTGTGAGGAATCAATTCCTCATGGGCTGTTGGATTGAGGCCTCAGTTCCTTGCTGGCTTTGGCTGGAAGACACCATTAGTTTGTTGCCACATGGGCTTTTCCAACTGACAGCTTATTTATTAAAGGCAGCAAGAGAGAGTCAGCTAGCAAGATGGAAGCCATTGGTCTTTCATAATCTAATCATGGTGGTGACTTTTTCCATATTCTATTCATTAGAAGCAAGTCACTAGGTCCAGCCCAGGCTTACAGAGAGGTTACCTCTGTTATCATGTCAACAGTAGGAATCTGGACATGCCACCTGGGTGATTCCTAATTTGGAGGGCCAGCCTTCCTCTCGGATGGAGCTTGATGGTTGGATAAGAAGCAATAATGTTTCTTGGAGGCACTTCCTGATATCCCAGATCTTAGGACAGGCTCAAGGAGGCAGGAGAAGGCATTTTGTTCCCTGACTGGGCTGCATCCTCCTCCCCTAAAGGGAAATGTGGCAGAGTTCCAAGGCCCACATATGGGGAGAGGAGAAAGAGTTGATATATGTTAGAAAGAGTCAGCTTGGATTTCTGTAGGCTGCTTGTTTATGCTTCACCAGTTCAACTTTCTGGTTTGTAAATCATGGCCATTTGTCTTTCCCTATGGGAAGTTTTTAGTGGTTGGAAAGCAACCTCCTCTGACTTGGTTTTGGAGCACAGATCCCACCCCAGTGGATTCCTGTGCAGCACGAACATGGCAGATTCTCCTCCGGGTTTCTCTCTTGTAATTGAGGGTATTCCATTCCACTCGTTATATGTTTTGGTTTTTCAAATGTTCCATCAGGATTATGACTTTCTCTCCAATGTGACTGACTCCCAAGCCTCACCCAAATTTCTAAGATGGTGCCAGTCTTTGCATGGATGTGTATGTAATTGGCTGGTCCAGACAAGGTGACCAGTATTCACATCTGCTCCTACATAAAACTAACATTTATTTTCCAGATTTATTTACTTATTTATTTATTAAACATCTATTGAATGCCTATTCAATGTCACTTTCAGTGTTAGTCTGGGAGAATAAACCACAGTATCAGCCCTGTAGGAGCTTATAGACTCTAGAATATTTTGAGGTTGGCCTGTCTCATGTTATATAATCTTGCCTTTTTACGAAAGTGCCATCTTAGTAAATGGTTTCAAAATATTTACAGGTAACAACTACACCAACAACAAATTGTTCCTCAAAATGTTGAAAAATTTGTGGTCTCCTCTTCACTTTACTTTAAACCTATGGTGTATATTTAAGGAAGGACTGAATTTGGTCCACGTCAAGTGCAAGGAGAAGAGAACCTACTAGGTAAGTGAGTTTGGAGGAAGTATGAGAGTACACAATAGGTTCCAGGCCCAGCCTCCCCACTGATTTCTTGTTCTTCATCTTTCATCTCTGCTTCCCTTTTTGGTCAAAATAACCCCTATTTGGATGAGACTAGGAAAAATGTTTCCCACAAAGGCACTTTGAGCTTGGAGGGGAGTGTTAATGAGCCCTCAGTGCTATTTATATAATTCCGCCAATTATTGGCTCTATGACCTTAAATAGTTAATTAGCCTCCCTAAGCCAGTTTCTCAACTATAAAATGGGGGTAAGAAGAATACCTTAATTCATTTCTTTACTCAAGAATGTTTTATTGAGAACACTGTTTTGGACAGTGGGAATACAGAAGTGAACAAAATGAAGTCCTGCCCTTGTGCAGCTACATTCTAGTTGGAGGGTCACTAAGCATATAGCAGGTTGGGGTTGAGGTGGAATGGGGAAGATGTACGCAGAGCAGGAGAGATCGGTGGAGGTGGGGTGCTGTGTGTATTGGCTGGTGAGGAAGGTCCCAATGAGAAAGGCCTAGGGAGACTAAAGGGGACAAGTAGTGTGACTGTCAGGGGAGGGAGGGAGCATCACAGGGGGAGGAGCAGCACTCGGACCAGCACAGCTGGAGAGGAGAAACTGAGGGGAAGCTATGCAGAAAACATGAGCAGATCACAGGGGCCCCACTATAGTTTGTAGCAAGACGTGGCTTTCCTTTGATTCAGATAAGTGTCGTCATCTGACTGCTGTTTTAAGTATTATTCTGGAGTTTGGGGTGGATTAAATGAGTTAATGCAAGAAAATCAGCACAATGCCTATAACATGGGGAAAAATAATAAATGGCCCCAACTGGGTGCCTCCGTTGGTTGGAGCATTGTCCCGTACACCAAGTGGTTGCGGTTTTGATCCCCAGTTGGGGCCAGTATGGGAGGCAACCGATGGATGATCTCTCTCTTTTTCTCTCTCTCTAAAATCAATAAATATATCCTCAGGTGAGGATTAAAACAATAACAAACCATAAATGTTATTTCCAGGGAAAAGGGGACTATGATCACAAAGCATCAAGCCTTCGGAAACATATTTGCAAAGTTCTGTGTCATCCAGATGAATGGCTTTAGGGCCTAAGAAACTGGGGTTTTTCTAAAGGATGTTCACTCCATACCAGTGGGGTTTACCCTCTCAGGGGGGGTAGACAGGGGCATTCATGGTAGAGAACACTTAGCTGTTGAGAGTTTAGTGGCTCAAAATGATAGTTGTGTTTAAGGATGTCTTTGGAGCAGCTCAGAGCACGCCCACAGAAGATTGAGGTTGTCCCATGTGCATTTTTGCTAATGGCTTTGTAGAGACTAGATTTATTAACTGCCACCCATCTGCTAACCCCATAGACACCTGGAAAAGCCAAGGCTGATTCCAATGGCATGGAAGCATGAGAAAGCCAACCTGGGGCTGAAGCAGGGAGAGGCAGAAAGGGCCATGATGATGGAGGGGTGAATGCTCTGCCTAATTTAGTGTCAACACTGAACCTGAATGTAAAAATGAGTATGTACTGAGAAACAGCAAATTAGAGCTTGCTCGAGAGGTTTGCTGAGAATAAGTGCTTTTGAGTGGATTAGGCTATAACTGGAAATTGAAAATGAATACTTAGAAAGAATTGAGCCCCGAGAAGGGCAACCCAGCAGTTCACCTCTGGCCTGAGAGGCAGCCACCGGGAGCTGGTTCCGGTTTGCAGTGCTTGTGAATTTTAAAGGCAGAGGATGAAGTGAGGCTTGGAAACTCACTCCTGCCGTAAGTGAACACCCAGAGGTGCTCATGAAAGGGAGGCCCCGAAAACCGTGGCCCCAGGGCCCACTGCGTGCCTTGATGAAGGAGTTTGTGTGAATCCCAGGAAGTCAGGCAATGGGGCCCTCATCTTCTCTGTGCGGAGAATGAAACGATCCACGAGGCATCGGAGAGCCAAGTTCTTTCCAGGCCATTTTGCTTCTCATAACAGCCTTTACTTCGGTGATGGTCGGACAGACCTGGGCGTTTCAGCAGATGTGTAGTGTCTGAAAGCTGAAGCAAGCCAGCCAGGCACTATCTGTCACCCGTTCTTCACGGCTCCCGTCCTGTCCTCACTCCTGCAGCTTTCCCTCACGCCTCCCCTTTTCCCTGTCACATGTTGTTCTCTCCCACTGGCTCTCCTGCTGCCACCCTACTGTGCCAGATTTCTCTTCCTTAATCACCTCTACGAAGTGTGCGAGGCAGTGAGCGATGTGTGTACAGTCAGCGATCGGTCCACACGCTGGTTGTTGCCGTAGCGTTACTTCAGCAGAGAAGAGGACAAGGCCTTTGGTCCCCCCCTGGGAGCAGGTCAGCCTCCTGACAGGGTCTGAGTGTGGGACAAGAGGTTGATAGTTATTTAGAAAGCAGGAATTTGCCCTCCAAGCTCTGGGAGGTTTAGAGCAGGCTATTTATAATCCATCAGGGGATTAAAAAGAAAATAGGCAGGTTGTGGGATATTGCCATAGATCACCTCGACAAGATGAAAAGATAGAGCTGCTCAGGAAATGTGTTTACAGATAAGAGGCAAGTTTAAAACACTGGGCCACGATCACGGGGACTGTGACTGATTGCACCTACTAAATAATGTATAAATGAATGTTATTCAACAACTACGGATATTGACTGGCCAAATAACAGTGGACAAATGGAGGCATGAGCAGGAGCCTTAGCAATGAATCTCTGCAGGCCAGACCCTGCTCAGGGCGCTCTTGGCTCTGCCCTCCCTCTTGCCTCTAACTAGTCTACTTTCAGCTCATTTGGGGGGAGTTCATTCCTTACTCATTTGTTCATTCATTCACTGCCACACATTGAGTACCTGCTCTGTGTCAGATTGGATACTTTTAGAAGAAAAGATGCAGCCTTACCCTGAAGGGCCTCGTGGGAGGGAGAGAGGAAACAAGCCCAGCTACTGAAAATAAATAATGAAATGTGTACAGATCTAGACAAAAGGTACTGAAAACCTAGGGGGCATACCTCAGTCTGGCAAGTATCTCAGAACTAGGACCTGGTGTTTTTACTCTGGGTTACAAGAGTCTTGAGCTATTTCTGAATGATGGAGGCTTCCCCCTTGCCCCTTTCATAATCAGGATGAACTAGAAGAGATGGTATACATTCAAAGTTCATTGAGAAACTAGACGTGAGTCTGAAATGAATCCAACCTGACCTTTTTTCCTCCCAGCCCACATGAGCATTAAAAAAAAAATCCTTGAAATAAAAAGATCCAAGCAGGCCAGACAATTGACAGCCTGTTTCTTGTTTGTTAGATGGAGAGAATGAGAACATGGCAAACTTGGGAGTGGATTTTTCTGAAGTGGAAAAAAACATTGTTGATGAACAAGGCTGTACTTGCATTAGAGCTGGGTTAGACAATTCAGATTGCTTATATGAGTTAATACTTTAAGGCCATTATTATAAAAATAGTAGGTAATATTTGGAAGATGGCAAGGACAACTGTATCCCACAGTTAGACACACCTCCCCCTTTTGGGAAGGAACTCAAAGCCTCTAACTTTCAATGTTAAGGGAAATTCTTGGAAACCTCTCAGAATAAGTTCATAAAGAACAGCTGGTATGTTTTAGTTTCATTAAAAATGCCAGGCTTCCATTTGACAAAGAAGTTTCCCTTAATCTTCAAATTTCCGTTTAGGGCACTAGAGATGGCTAATTATTAAGTGGTGTCAAGGAGGGAATATAGGGACTGCAATAATTAGGTTGGGAGTTGGTTATAAGTGCTTATCTCTAAAACAATGAGCAGTAATTAGCTGAAATATTAAGAAGCCTAGCAAATATGTATTTTTAAATACCACCACCACCACCCCACCTCAGCACAATTAAATCAGAATCTTGAGTGGTGAGCCACCAGGCACCAGCAATTTTTAAAATGTCTCAGCTGATCCTAATACGCAACTGGGACTGAACACCACAGCTCAAGGGGGGTTGCTAAACTTGGACATGGAAAGACTATGTGGCCCAGTCACCGAGATACAACATGATTTATTAAGGTGATAGTTGTAAATGTTACTCAGTGTAGAAAAAGCGGGACTGGGCAAGGTCCCCAAATGTCATCAATCATCCTTTGGCCAGTATGGCTGGGTTAGAGCAAACAGGGTGCCGTGGCTGAGAATCGGAGTGGGATGCTAAAGAGTAAAGGGCGTGATCAACCACTGGCACGTTAGGCCTTTCTTAGTTTCTGTTTGAAAATCCAAAGCTGTCTTCCTCCCAGAAAGGCACTTGATGGGAGTGGAAAGGAGATTTGGAGAGAAAGCCCGAGTGAGAGAGATGTTTTTACCAAGTTGAAGCCAAGTATCACGTCTCGTGCATGTGAAAACCTAATACGGGAAATCTGTAGCATATGGCAGAACTAGTTCCTGCGAGAGGGCACGAGAGAGAAGCATAAGCATGAGCAAAGGCTTGGAGCCCATAGCTTTGAGCATTCCAGTCCCTCTCTATGGAATGTAAGTACAGTGACTGTGATGGTTAATTTAATGAGTCCCCGTGACTGGGCTAAGTGACGCCCAGTTAGCTGGTAAAACATTATTTCCGGGTATGTCTGTGGGAGTCCTTCCGGAAGAGACTGGCATTTGTATCAGTAGACTGAGTAAAGAGGTCTACCGTTACCAATGTGGTGGGCATCACCTGACCCACTGAGGCCCAGAAGAGAACATAAAGTCAGAAGAAGGCCAAATTCTCTCTTATTGAGCGGCGGCTTCCATCTTCTCCTGTCCTTGGACATTGGACATCGGAGCTCCTGGGTCTCAGGCCTTTGGACTCAGACCTGATTATACCATGGGCTTTCCTGGTTCTCTAGCTTGTAGACAACACATCTCAGCCTCCATAACCAATATCCAGAATAAATATCCTCTTAATGTCTCTATATATATCCTACTAGAGGCCCGGTGCACAAAAATTTGTGCACTCGGGGGGGAGGGGGGGTCCCTCAGCCCGGCCTGTGCCCTCTCACAGTCTGGGACCCCTCGGGAGATAACGACCTGCTGGCTTAGGCCTGCTCCCGGGTGGCAGAGGGCAGGCCCAATCCCTAGGTGCAGCCCCTGGTCAGGCTCAGAGCAGGGCCGATTGGGGAGTTGGGGCGCCGCCCCCTGTCATGCACAGAGCAGGGCGGATTGGGAGGTTGTGATGCCACCCTCAGTCACGCTCAGGGTAGGGCCGATTGGGGGGTTGGGGCACCGCCCCCTATCACACTCAAGGCAGGGTCGATGGGGAGGTTGCGGCGCCACCCCCTGTCACGCACAGAGCAGGGCCAATCAGGGGGTTGGGCACTGCCCCCTGTCATGCACAGAGCAGGGCGGATCGGGAGGTTGCAATGCCACCCTCAGTCACGCTCAGGGTAGGGCCGATTGGGGGGTTGGGGCACCGCCCCCTGTGGTTGGGGAGCCCCCTGTCACACATATAGCATGGCGGATCAGAGGGTTGGGGCGCTGCACCCTGTCACACTCAGGGCAGGGCCAATGGGGAGGTTATGGCTCTACCCTGTCACACACAGAACAGGGCCCGTTGAGGGGGGGGTTTGGGGCGCCGCACCCTGTCACACACAGAGCAGGGCTGATCAGGGGGTTGGGGCGCCTTCCCCTGTCACGAACAGAGCAGGGCGGATAGGGAGGTTGTGGCCCTGCCCCCTGTCACACACAGAGCCGCAGGGCGATCAGGGGGTTTGGGTGCTGCCCCCTGTCACGCTGATCCCAGTGCCAGGAGCCTTGCTGCTCCGCTGATCCCAGTGCCGGGAGGCATATTACCCTTTTACTATATAGAATAGAGGCCTGGTGCACGGGTGGGGGCCGGCTGGTTTGCCCTGAAGGGTGTCCTGGATCAGGGTGGGGGTCCCCACTGGGGTGCCTGGCCAGGCTGGCTGAGGGGCTGAGGGCTGTTTTCCGGCTGGCGGGTGACTGAAGCTCCCAACTGCTCCTCTTTTTCTTTTTCTTTTTTCTATTCTGGGCCAGCTTTAGCTCTGAGGCCTCGCTGCTGAAAGCAGGTTTCTGGCCTTTACCTTCTGTATTTGATACAATGTTGCGGTCCGGCTGGCTGAAGCCCGGCTGACTGAAAGCCGGTTTCTGGGGTTTTGTTTAGCTTCTATATTTGCAACATAGTACATAGTTGCTTAGAGTTGCAGCTGAGAGGCCTGCAAGGGCGGGGAACGTTGGAGTCCACAGTCACTGGAGCAAGCAAGCCTCCCTGTTCGCTTCAGTGCATGGCTGCTGGCCGCCATCTTGGCTGACAGTTAATTTGCATAAGGATATGCTGATTAGCCAATGGGAAGGGTAGCAGTCGTACGCTAATTACCATGTTTCTCTTTTATTAGTGTAGATTGGAAAATACTGACTAATTTAGTGACCATCCTGGATTTTCCAGAGTGGCTTAGATAGTGGCTCCATAATCACTGTGTTGCATCAATGTCCAGTGCTTTGAAATCCCAGCGCTTAATGCCCAGTAAATGTACATTCATGTTTGTTGATCTGAACTGATGGCCACTACCCCCTCCAAATTGCCTCTCATACACAGAACCAAACTCCAGCCACTGAAGACCATAATTACCCAATGAGCAGAGGCAGGGACACCCCTGGGATGAAGATCCATCTCTATGAGTCCCCCTGGGTATGCAATGTGAAAACTGGCTTCTTTCTGACGTGTAAACCATTGCCACCTTCCCTTCTGACAGCCCCGCTCCATGTCCCCTTTTCCACCCCCCAGGCTCCTTGGGTCCCACACCTGTATCTCATAGTACTGATCTAGCTTTGGATTTCCCATTCCATGTGGGCAATGACATCCCCTTTGGGATCCACACATCTGCCCCTGGCAGTACTAGATCTCCGCTTCAGAGCTGTCATTCTCTAGCTGTCTTGCCACCATCCTCGGGGACACAAGCACCTTGTCAGAGCACTCATGTGCATTGTTCATCTGGAAGAAAGGCTACATTATTCACTCATATATTTTGCTCAAGAAAAGCAACTGTTTTGAGCTAAGCCAGTAGTTCTCAGCCCTGGCTGCACCCAGGTCTGGAACCCACACTTTGAGATTTCCTCAGCTTAAACTTTTGTCTCTGTCTTGAAATCACATGAGAAGTGTTTGTGCATTTCAGGTGGGATCATTGGCTCACACAAAGGTCATCGGGGGCGGGGGAGGGGGCACCCAACTCCTGGAAGGCAAAGGTGGCTCAGGTGACTGCACAAACCCCTTGCAGACACTCGAAGAGTCACAGGAGACTGGGGTAGGATTCCAGGTTCCAATGTTCTAATCTCTCCCAAACATGAGGGTCCTCTGCTGGCAGTTCAGATTCTCTGTTAAGGCAAAGGATTCAGTTCAGCCAAGGAGAGCCAATTGCTGGAAGAAGAAGCAATTGTCAGCACGAAGACAGCTACTGTTGCTCTCTGTTTCTCTAACTTTCAGAAGTGTAGCCCAGACAGTTAAAGTCTCCAACCATTTAAATCACTTCTATCCCATTTAATTTCACAAAGAATCCAGGGTGGCTAAACTCTAAGTAATTTTAAGCTTTAAATGACCATATTCAAAATATGAGCTCACATATTTTTGAGAGGAGCAATTTTTTTATTCTAATTAAGATGCAGACCCGACTCATTCTGGGTTACAGCTCTCCAGAGTTTCCATGTCTCTTTGCTTGGCTCAACACGTCGGTTTTCTTCTGTATGGCACATCTTGGCTGGTGAAAGTCTGAACTGAAAATGCACAAGTATCTGTTAAGACAATCCTGTTAACCTGTTGTTACCTGCCAATTACATTGTTCCTTGTTTTAGAAATCCAGTTGAAAGAGACATGCTAAGAACTCCATTAGGAGTAGCCAGTATGGGTTTTTATAAGTATGGGTAGGGAATCTGCCTACAGCAAGTAGCACCAGTGCTGGCATGCTCAGAAAATTCCAACTGGAGGTGGGAGTAAGTGGCACTTGGCAAAGTTGTCCTCTTGTCCTAATTGCCTAGTCTCAATTAAAAAATGTATTGTGTGTATATATTTTTGGGGAGAGACATTATGGTAAGCTTTTCAAAGCCAGTTTCCCCGGAGCCTTCTCTTCATCAGCTCAATTTCCTCTTGGGTTGAGGCTAACATTTGATGGTGTGTCCTGAGGGGTAGCTGGTGGGAGAAGACTTCGCCCCTCAGGAGCTGAACAGTCTTCAAGACTGAACCAACTGCTGGCCCTTCCAACCAAATCTCCTGAAGCCAGTTCTCTCTGCCTTCTGATCCAGTGCGAGATGAGAACTAGAAACCATGAAGCATGTCCTAACTTCTTCCCATTGTGCAGTGAGGTGGAAAAAATCTGCCTCCACTTCCTTTAATATGTAGACAGATAGAGATATAGAGAGATAGACATAGCCACAGCCACAGACACAAATACAGTCATAACACAGACACAGACACAGCCATAGACACAGACACAGACACAGACACAGTCATAGACACAGACACAGACATAGACACACACACAAACACAGCCATAGACACAGCCATAGACACAGACACAGACACAGACACAGACACAGACATAGACACAGCCATAGACACAGACACAGACGTAGATACAGACACACAAACACAGCCTAGACACAGACACAGACACAGACACAGACACAGACACAAACACAGCCATAGATACACACACAAACACAGCCATAGACACAGACACAACCATAGACACAGACACAGACAGTGATAGCCCTTTCTCACTCCGACAGACTCTAAGCTTGGTGAGAGCAGCTAGCAGACAAGCCTGTGAGCTGTTATATCCAAATCCCTAGTCAGCACTTGGCTCAAATTAATAATTGATCTCAATATTAAATTGTCTCTTTGTCCACAGTTGTCAAATTCATAAGCGTCTTAAGAAGCTTCAAAGCATCGAATGAATATAGGTTGCCCTAAAGTGAACAAAGAAAAATGGCACTGCTTTGAAAGACCCAGTTAGCACCCTGGTTATCACAAGTGCTCATTAGGGTTTTCTTTCTTCTTGAAGGTGTGCATTTGGCTGAGAGTGTGTAAGTGGGCTGCAAGCCTCGCCAAATGCCTTCTCTCTTCTGTACTTGAAACCCTATTCTCCCAAGCTGAAGAGTAGATGACTACAGGGAAAATGTGACTCATGGCAAGTGTTGTTATTAAATCACCTTGAGTGTCTCTTATAAAAGATAACTCCCTGCATTGTGGAAATGTCTTTGACAAGAGCGGATTAGGGTGAAATTGCAATTACCTTGACATAAAGGAATGAATTAACTTTCCAACTTGCACTTTTGCAAGGCACAGATTCAAGCCGCTTGGAATATAAACATAGGATGCACTCACAATAGCTCGGGGCACTTGAAAGTTCAAAAGATGGGCAAGGAGCCCTGAGACGCGCTCGCAGCTTCAGAGGTATCCTCACCGCAGAGGGAGTGCCTGCCTGGGCAGAAACCGCCCGCGGTTGGCAGTGTCTGCCCTGTGTCAGCCAGGCCCCGTGCCTGCAGGAGCTGGGGCACCAGGGCACGGCTGCAGGAAGCCGAGAAATGCTCTTCCAAGACAACTTCCCAAACTGCCGGTTCACCTGATCTGGTCAGGATTGTGGGCGCACTTCCCATGTTGGGCCGTGAGTGAAGGCAGCCAGCCTTGGCTGTCAGGGATTAGGGAAGTCAGACATGAAACAAATTGAGTGGGCATGACCTCAGCCCATGATTCATGTGTAAAAATACACACGTGCGTTTATTTTCTTGAACTCGAAGTGGACTCTAAGCTCGCATCCTGCCAGGGCAGCAGGAAATTCCAACTCCTGGGTCTGCAGTGGAAGCCCAGGACTTTCGTGCGGATTCGGAAAACACAGGGCCTCTTGCTTCCAGTCCAGCGTAGCTGCTGCTGGTGCCCCTGCTTTGCCTAAGGCCTTAGATGGGCAAGGAGGCCTCTCCACGCCACTGTGGGCATGCGCGTCTTTGCCAGAGCTGGGGCGACCACGACCAGGTGACAGCTTCCCCAGCTGCACCCCTGGGCATCCCTCCGAGGTCTTCGCACAGCTCCCGGTGCTGCCACACGTGGCTTCACTCTGAGACCCAGGGTCTGCCCTGCACGAGGCAGGGGAGGTCAGCAGGACACGGCCTGAGCCACCCTCGGGTGGAGGGGTGTGGCTACTGTCCAATTTTTGGTGTATTTTATACTCTCCTCTAACATCTTTTTATATTTTTAACAGAAGCCATGTCAAGATATGACTTAAAATTGTTTAAAAGACTGACTTTTTGGAAAATGTGCTTGGGCAGTTATTCTACTGCACTTGGCCACCCTTCTGTCCAGTGTCCACCAAGCTTCCCATCTGCCCACAGCCACCCACCCTCCCAGCCTCCAAGAGCCACCCTCTCCCCCGGCCCAGAGGCCCGGCCCTCCCTTAGAGTTTCCATGAGGAGCAGCGCCATCATCTCCCTTCTATTTTCCTCTGGAAAAGTCCCCACAGCAAAGGAATAGAAAATCCTGGAACCTGGTCCAAATGAAGAAATGAAAAATAAAGTAAGATCACCCGTAAGTGAATAGTTCCATGGCTACCCCACCAGGCCCAATCATACAACTGCATGAGGCTAATGAAAACATAACCCTGGGCAGGCCCACAGGAAGGCTGGTCTGAGGGAGACGGCCTCTTCAGGGAGTCGTGACTGGGATGAGACCTCAAGGATAAAAGAGGAGTTCGCCAGGGGAAGTTCGGATGTTTAAAGGCCTGGTACAGAGCAAGAGGGAGTGGGCAGGCTGAGTGAGCAGACTGGTCGGAGAAGAAAATGCCCCAAGGGCAGGCGGTGAGACAGAAAACAGTGATGGTGACCCAGTGGTGGTTGAGTCTGCCCTTTTCCTTACAGAATGGCTTCCCCTCGAGTGGGGGGCAGTACAGATAGAGGAGAGAAGGAATTGGTGTGGAACCAGTTACTGAGGGGAAGTAACTTCAGCTCCTGTAACAACCCCATGTGCAAGCCCAGAAGAATGGGGCTGGAGCGGCTGATCTGGATGCACTGAGCTACTTAAATTCCGAGTCTCAGCTCCCCCACGTGTAAAGTAGGACAGTAAGCCCTGCCTCCAGGTTGTCTTGAGGCTTCCCTCAGGCTGGTGCCCAGCAAGAGCACCAACCTGAGCTGGCTCGTCCTCACACCACTCGCTTTCCTGTCCTGCTCTCTCTGTGTGGCAGGGAGCCTTCCCTGCAGGCGCTGGTCTCAGCTACATCCCTGGCCAGTGGAGGCCTTAGTCTGCGCTTAGAGGATGGGAGCAGGAGGAGGCCCAGCTGTGTCTCCCCTCCCTCCCTCCTCCTCCCCAGCACCAGCTTTCTCAGGGCAGAGCTGCCTTGGTTCTGGCTTCCACTTGGAGAGTGATCACTGTGTCCCTCCACTTTTAGTAGCTTTCTGCTTTTGCTAATCTCTGGGTTGTTCAAAGGTGCCTGTTTGGCATCTCAGCCTCTTCTATAACCTGCGTTACCACTGAATCCCCTCTGTTTTAACTCTCAGAGCGGTTTGTTTCCCTCAATGAATGGACAGTAACCAACACAGTGAATGGCAGTAGTTCTTATCCCGAGACAGTTGCTATGGGTTCAGCCATGTTCCCCAAAAGATTCGTTGACGTCCTAATCCCCCACCCCCTACCTATGAATGTAACCTGCTTTGGAAATAGGATCTTTGTGGGTGTAATCAAGTTAAGATAAGGGGATTAGGTGGGCCCTAACCCAATGACTGGTGTCCTTATAAGAAGAGGGAATTTTGGACACAGACACACCCAGGGGAATGGCTCATGAAGACAGAGGCTCTGGGGAGACACCAGGGGAAGGAGAGGCAGAGACTTCAGTGGTGCAGCTGCGAGCCACGCATGCCAAGCACCGCCGGCCCCCCACAGGAGCTAGGGAGAGGCAAGGGAGGGTCCCCCTCACAGGCTGCAAAATGAGCATGGCTCTGCGGACACTGACCTCAGACTTCCAGCCTCCAGGATTGGGAGACACTAAATCTCTGCTGCTTTAAGCCACCCAGTTTGTGGCACTTCATTATGACAACCTGAGGGAACAAATACTACAGCCAGGGCAGGTTCTTGGGGAAGCCCGGATGTCTAGCTCTCCACACCCTTAAAAAGCCCTAACTCTGCTGCCCACCGAACACCCTGTCCCCCGACTCACTAGGGTAGAGCGAATCAGCGAATCAGGCTTATCTTTAGGGAGAAGCGTCAGAGCTGCTCTCTGACCGGATGGCAGTTGTTTGGTCTGCCCCCTGTTGCTCTGTTCCTATCAAGGGGAGGTAGGCATTTACCCTGTTTTCAGTGTCTGCATTGGTTTGGTTGTTTTCCCTGCAAAGCTCCAGGCACTAAATTCATCCAGCCTATGGGAAAGCAAAAGGGCAGAGGACATGAAGTGTAAGGACCAGAGACATCTGACAAAACACAGACACGAATGTGACTGCGTCTCTGGAAGGGATTGGAACCAGAAACTGGAAGCCCTCTGCGCCTCGCTCTTTCCTCTTTTTGTTTCAGATTGTTCTCCTAATCTGCAGCTCCCATATGTCATAGACTTCCAGCCACATCGAGAGACTGGCTTCATCCTCTTTTAGTTCAAGTCCCATATTTACAAAGAAGAAAATCTGATTGGCTCAGCTTGTGTCAGGTGCCCGCACCTCATCCAATCGGCTGTGTTCCAGGGGTGGGAGCACACGCCCGCAGGTCAGGGGGATTGTCCAGTGCTGAAGGGATGGGCAGGTGTTTCCTGCAAGGTCCACTTGTCCAGGGAGAAAGGTGTGCTCTGGGTTGGATGCCCCTGGGCTGAGGCTGGGATACGAGATGTGGCTGGAGGCCAAGCTCCGGCTCTCGCCTCACAGTTGGGGCTCTCGGGACCCCAGCTGGCTCTCACCAGACACCACCATCTGGATGTGCAACACAAAGAGTAACGGGAGAATTCGCTCCACTCTAGTTAAACCTGCAAACGCAAACCTCCCACTCACGGAATGACGTGTGATTCTGTTATGTAATCTGTAGGTAATAATAACCAACATTTATTGGACACCTAAAATGGGCCAGGCGCTCTGCTAAGTATTAAGAACATTTTCTCTAATGTTCATAATTCCACAAGATTACTTTCCTTAGTCAGTTTCCTCTCTGCTCCCCACACCGTACATTCTAATCTCAAGTCACAAGGTAAAATGACTACTGTCTTCAGCTTTCTGCTAGTTAATTGATTTTTAAGAGATAATGCATGCATGTGATTCAAAACATAAGAACATGAAGTGTGAGAAGTAAGTCTCTTTCTCGTCTCTATCCCAGCCTTCCATTCCTCTCCCTAAAGACAAGCACTGTTGCTGGTCTCTTATAGACGCCAGCATAAATGTGTGTATCCTTTGGTTTTGTTTTCACAGAGATGTTAGATTACTTTTCACATTGTTCTAAAACTTTTTAACGCTATATCTTGCTAGTGGTTCCACATTCGTGCAGATAGTGCACATCTTCTTTGAATGGTTCCAGTTGAAACATTGTAAGGAAATGCTATAATCAAGTAAACTAGGCCTTTATTGATGATCACCTAAGTTTGTTAATATAAACAGTGCTGCGAGAATGTTTTTGTGGCTATATCCTGGTATATCATTAGGATAAATTCTCAGCAGGGTTGAAGTGTGTGTATGTATTGTACATTTTTATATATGCCTTCAAGTTGCCCTGACCTGAGGTGGCATCAATATAATTACACTTGCAATAATACAGGCGAGTGGCTGTTTCCTAACACTCTCTCCAAGAGGACTTCTTCCAAGGGTTTGCTGTTTGCCAATTTGAAATATGAGAAATGTAGCTTATATTCGTTCTCTTAAATACCTTTTTAAGTGTTTTCAACCCATTTGGGGTGTGTGTGTGTGTACTATCTGTGCAGGTCCTTTGCCCATTTTCCTATTGTGATTTTAGGTTTTTTTAATTGATTTATAATGTTTGCATATATTTAGAAAATTAGTCCTTTGTTACATGTATTACAAATGGTTTCCTCAGTGTGTTGTTATTGTCTTTAGATTTTGTTGTCTGTGCACATGTGTGTTTATTATACACAATTTTTTATATATTTGAGTTTATCAATTTTATTCTTTATAGTTTCTAGAATTTCTCTTCCCCCATACTTAAATATTTCCCTTTCTAAGATTATGAAATAATTCTTACATGTTTTTAGTGATTTCCCCCTTAACTAGACTTTATTTTTATCTGATGAGTAAATTTAGTAATCCTGTTTAATTTTTTTCTAAATGGCTACCTAGATGTCTCAGTATCATTTGCTGAATTATGTGTTTTTCAACCACTGATATAAGATGCTGCCTTTCTCCTATTATACATTCTTGTATGTTTTGGAGCTTATTTCTGGATTTTATTTTTAAAATCAGTACCATGATATTTTGATTGCTCTTGCTTTATGTAATACCAACTGGTTGAACCAGACTTCCT
>NW_005370354.1:781126-806240 GCF_000412655.1 Myotis brandtii
GGTATTCTTGTTACTATATACAATTTAAAATTAGTTTGTTTATTAAAAAAAAAAGTAATGGATTTTCATCGAAAGCAAATTTTAGGTTGTTTCTAGTTATTTTATTCTTTGCACGGCTGTAAATAGGCTCTTTTCTTTCACTATACTTTTCAACTGATCATTGTTTCTATATTTAAGGCTATTTTTTTATTGCTAATTTTGTTTATTGCTGTTTTTTTGAAATTTTTTGTTCATTTTAACATTTTTCCTAGCAGCTGTATTATTTTTTCCCATTAGGTATGTGACCATATCACTGCCTATGCTGATAATTTAACCTTGTCTTCTCTAATCCTATATCTCCAGACCAGTGTTAAAGGGTAACAGTGAACATGCAAGTCCTTGCCTTGTTGTTGACTTTAATGGGAATGCATTTTCATGTCTTTCCATGAAACATGACCCAGCCTTTTGAAATGGGTTATGTCTATGTTTTTTGTTTCATGGAACTTTGGTGATATGGCCTGCCTCCATGCCTATATATGTTGTTTTCCCTTCTTTATTTGGGAAACCTTAACCTTCAGGGCCCTTTTCAAATGCCACCTTTAGCCTGAGGTCTTCCTATTCGTCATCTTCTACTCTGTTTTCCAACAATGCCAGCCCATCTTTTCATCTTACACTGTTTGTAACCATCTGCCTGTCTTTCTTCAGGCTGTGATCCCCCTTAGAGCAGGCACCCTGTTCAGGGCTTAGTAAAGGGTGGACCAGCCAAGCAGCTTCGGAAAAGCACTGATCTAACAAAGGACACCGATGCCTTAGTGGATCCATCTCTGCCTACACTCTCTTCTCAGCCCCAGGCTTTAAGCACTGCCTTCGGGGAGTGGGCTCACAGGGACATCCCCTGCCCTGTCCTCTGAGCAAGTGCATCCAACTGCCAATTTGATGTATACAAATCCAGCCACACCACCAGATGCATCATGTCTAACACAGACCTTTTGATTCCTTGTGCCTCCAAATCTGTTGCTAATCACCCTCCTCTGATGGTGATGCAGATGTGTGATGCAGTCAGTGGTGCAGATGTTGCCCTTGACACTTCGCATTCCCACATCTTACCCTGTACCATCAGCAAGTCCGGTAGGCTCCGTCTCCAAACACATCCTGAATCCTACTACATCTCACCACGCCCGATGCACAATTGTAATCACGGTCCAAGCCGCCTTTATTTTTGGCTTAGCCTCCTGCAATGTGCCCTAAGTTCATCCCATTTCCACTCTTTTCCCCACAATAATCCATTCTCCACACAGTAACTGTCATGATCTCTTAAAAGGGTAAATGAGATCATGTCATTCCCTTCATTAAACCCTTTTATAGTTTCCCATCACATTTAGAACAGAATCTAATCTCCTTAATATAGCCCGTAAAATCTGGGTGTCCCCCCCCCTTCCTGCTTTTCATTTCCTGGGCACCCCTGGCTTGCTGTATTACAGCCCCACCAGTCCAGTCTGCTCCTCCGGGCCACAAGCTCACGCGGGCTTTGCCCTTTGCTGTTGCCTCTGCAGGGACTGCTTTCCTCCAAGGTCTTTGTTTGGGCTGCTCATTTGCACCAATCAGATCGCAGCTCAATTACAAATAAAAACCGAAATCAGCTCCCCATTCTATGGTCACAAGACAGCACATTCACTGAGCTCTTGAAAACCCGGGACCCTCACTCTTTACCTCCTCTCCCTATTTGTGTATTAGTTTGCCCCACAGCTGACTTAAATGCAAATTCCAAGGAACAAGGTCATTGTCTGGGTTCTTTGGAGTAGGCTCAGTACTTGGGACAGTCCTGGCACAGAATTAATATTTGTTGAATGAATAAAATTTTTTTTAAAAAACAGGTCTCATGCCAATTAACTCAGGAATTGGATATGATTCCTCACACGAATGACAAAATGGGAATGAGCCCCTCTTCTGCTGTGGTTGACAGCATCCGGGGATGGAAACACGAGGCGTCTCTTTCCAGGATCCACTTCACCTGCTGAGAGTTCTTGTGAGGAGCACGTGCAACCTCCACAGTGAACGCAGGAGGCAGAGGCCTGAAGCTGGAGCCACAACTCTGAAACCACACAACGCTGGTAGGCAACGCGTGAATGATTTTATTGCCTGAATTCAAAACTCTTCAGTTGTCCCTCTGCCTAAGAAGTTGTCTGATTTGGAAACAAATCACAATTTGAAACTGGGAAGAAAACAAAACCTCGGGAAAATGGCAACATTTTTTGAACATTTCATTTTAGCCAATGGAGGTAAAGTAAGTGAATTTCCTTCCGCATACAATGATTATTAAATCATTTTCTCCTCATCCCCACTAAATAAATATCAACAATAGTTAAAGAATTTTTATTTAAAGTGGCACCAGATAATTAGGCCGTGTGATTCCCCCTTATACTGGCCTTCCCTGAGCTTGTCTCATCCATCTTCCTTTCCCCACATCACCCAGAGCTCTTGATAGAAGCCGATGCTCAGTAAAGTTTTGTGAAATGAAAGAGGTAGGTGAGAGTCTTGAATGTTTCCGTAGCCTCCAAAGAGCTGGGGTAGCTGTGCTGTCAGCAGAGAATTCTCTAAAGAGAGCCAGCGGGAGTGGAAGGCGCATTCGGTTCCTTCTGGCCCCTTAAGAGTTTACAGCAGAAAGAATCAGATACACAGAGCCCTGCCCTGTGTTTATGTTACCCCAGGCCCAGGCCAACAGAACAGTGCGGCCAGACTTCATTACAGCCTTTTCTCCAAAACTTGAAGTTTTAAGAACATCTCTCTGGCTGTACTGGAAATCTCAGAGTAGATGCACTTAGAGAAATTAGATCCAGCTTTGGTAACGCTGGCATGTGATGTAATTAGCAGAGCAACTAGTTGAATGCATGTGATCAGCCTCCCCGGCAGTCTTCCAAACAAACAGCCCCGTTTGGAGGAGGTGAGGGGCTGACACACTGCGCAGGACTGGATGGCTGTACACATTGTCTGGGTGGATTGTCACAGGGAGGCATGTTCTCGTGAAGAGTGTGGAATGGCCCCCTTCCCCCCGCGGAGATATTCTCGGTGCGTTTTTCTTCTGGGACTGAACCTTTCCGGTTTGTGCTCCACCCAGAGTGGGATTTAAACTTTCTCTCGGTCTTAAAATTTGGGGGGGTGGGACTCGGGACTTCTTGCTTTCAATGTGGGAGGGTTCCTTAAAAAACAAATTGAGCCCCCATAGAGCAGTTCTTCTCAACCTTGGCTGCACATTAGAATTACCTGGGAATCTTTTTAAAATCCTGATTTCTGGGCCTCATCCTCCAGAAATTCTGTTTCTTTGTTATGGGGTGAGGCAACAGAAATCAGGATTTTAAAAAGATTCCCAGGTGATTCTAATGTGCAGCCAAGGTTAAGAACCACTGCCATAGAGTATACAAAACCGTTCTTCAGGATTAAATCACCAAAAGCTAGAAACACCTGGGTGGGTGTTCAGAGGCCTGAAGGTGGCGATGAGAGTGGGGATTTACCAAGTGTGCCAGGAAATCTTCCATAGTGTCAAGTTTTGCCATAAATGGCTGCTCAGGAGCCTGCATGTGGTAGGCCGAGTAATCCCCCCCCACACACACCCAAGGATGCCTGCACCCTAAATCCCAGAAACTGGGGATATGTTAGGTTATGCAAAGGGGAATTAAGGTGCTAACTGATCTTAAATTAGGCAAATTACCCTGGATTATGCTTTAGACAAAATGAAAACAGCAAGGAAGAAGAGGATAAACCAAAGTTAGCAATGGCAAGGGTGGGAGGGGCAGGCAGCAGGAGGCTGGTATGATGGGAAGAAAGACGTTCTTGGAAGGAAGTTTGTGGGGGACAACGCTGGGAGGTAGGTTTTGTTTTCCTTGTTTTACTGGTGAGCCAACAGGGGCCTCGAGAGGCCGAGTGATCCGCCAGCTGGGTAAGAAGGAAATCCTGGATGAGAACCATGCTCACAACAGTTGCAACAGTCAGAGTGGCAGCTCCCAGCTCTGAGCTTGAGGGCTACAGAGCTGAAGGATCCCTGGTCTGAGGTCCAGGGTGACCTTCTGGCCACAATCTTTTAAGTGGTGTTTCTCAAAGTGTAATGTGCACTCAAATCACCCGGAGACTGTTCATCTGGAAATTCTGAGCCCATTGATCTGAGGGGTTGGGAGGATGTGGAGGGTGGAGTGTTGAGAGTCTGCATTTCTAACAAGCTCCCAGGTGATGGGGGTGGGGGTGGGGAGGGGGTGGATCTTATAAAAGCCAGGTTTAGAGGGTTCTCTGATTTGAGAACTGGGTTAGCTATTTGCAAAACAAAGGCAGGAAAGGAAGGACCTGGTCAATCTTGTGGGCAAATCAATTGCCACAGCTGAGCAAAGAGAGCAGCCATGGTCCCTCCTTCCCTGGGAGAAGCAGATGTTATCCCAGGACCCTCGGCAGCCCGGTCAGAGACTCAGTCCCGGAAACGGGGGTCTAGCATGTGTGTCTGAACCTAGGTTCGGTTTCCAGTTGTGTAGCACTTGGCTCAAGACCAATGACGGGGCTGAGCCAACTATAGAAAGTCATCTCTTTAGCAGTAAGTGTTTCCTGCCCGCCCCTCCTCCCTGGGTTTGGATTGCATTCCTGGACTCCATGTGCAATTGTCCAGCTCTAAACTCCAAGTAGGAGGCTTGCCTCGGGTTTCTGAGCTTCAAACAGAGCCTGTGATTTGCTGGAATTTTCTCCATTTAGAAAAGAAGCGCACAGTATCTGTTCTGCTTCTATTAGAGGGTTATGGTGAGAGTGCTTTGAAAAGTAGAAAGCAGCATTTCCAAAAGGTGGTTGGAATTGGCTGTCTATAGAACAAAGACCCCGAGAACATTGATCAGCCAGTGGGAGGGTTACTCCCTCTAAGTTTCTTTCAACCTTCCAAGTAATTTGGGAGAAAATCCTCACTTCAGTGCAGCGTGTCTCAAACACTTACTTTGCATTCCCTAATTTCCCTCTCCCTCTCCCTCTCCCTCTCCCTCTCCCTCTCCCATTTTAAACACAGAGAGGCAGCAAGCCACTATATAGTTAGAATTTAATAACATTATTTTGCTTTGTTTCTTGTACTTTTTTGTAGTTTTCTTAATTTTTTATTATTTTTTGTTTTGTAATTTCTTTCTTGATTAAGGTATTACATATGTGTCCTCATCCCCCCATTACCCCCACCACCACCCTCCACTCATGCCCTCACTCCCCTGTTGTCTGTGTCCATTGGTTAGGCCTATATGCTTGCATATAAGTCCTTTGGTTGATCTCTCCCCCTTACACCCACCCCCTCCTACCTTCCCTCTGAGGTTTGATAGTCTGATTGATGCTTCTCTGTCTCTGGATCTGTTTTTGTTCATCAGTTTATGTTGTTCATTATATTCCATAAATGAGTGAGATCATACCCTTTACTCGACTTTCCCAAAAGTTATCATCTTACATAGCCATGATATGTTTATTAAAATAAGAAATTAACATCAGCATGACACTGCACATTTTATTCAGATTTCAGTATTCAATTCTTAGGAGCTTGAAAATCAAATGTATATTTTGAGAGTTTGGTAATGCAATGAACATTTAATGAGTGACGCTTTGAAATCTGTAATTTCCTTCGTTTTGTGTGGAAGACCACCTATTGTTTTCACTAGCTGATAAGTGTAGACAGAGAACCCCCCCTCCCCCCCAAGGCTGGGTGCCTTTGAAGCCCTAGCAAAGGTCGGAGCTGGGCGCCACCTCTGTTTGTCCAGACAGTGGTACTATATCCTTTTTGATTGGTTTTTCTAGCTTCTTGGGATATATTCCTAGAAGTGGGATCACTGGGTCAAATGGGAGTTCCATTTTTAGTTTTTTGGGGGAAACTATAAACTGTTCTCCACAATGGCTGCACCAGTCTGCATTCCCACCAGCAGTGCATGAGGGTTCCCTTTTCTCTGCATCCTCGCCAAAACTTGTCATTTGTTGATTTGTTGATGATAGCCATTCTGACAGGTGTGAGATGGTACCGCATTGTCATTTTGATTTGCATCTCTCGTATAATTAGTGACTTTGAGCATGTTTTCATATGTCTCTTGGCCTTCCTTCTGTCTTCTTTTGAAAAATATCTATTTAGGTCCGTTGCCCATTTTTTTGATTGGGTTGTTTATCTTCCTTTTGTTAAGTTGTATGAGTTCCCTGTGAATGTTGGAGATTAAACCCTTATCGGTGATAACATTGGCAAATATGTTCTCCCACGCAGTGGGCTTTCTTGTTGTTTTGTTGATGGTTTCTTTTGCTGTGCAAAAGCTTTTTATTTTCGTAGTTACCTTTAATCTGGAGCAAAAACATTGGTTTTAATTTAAGACAATCATAGCCTTCCCTTTAAAGGTAAATGTGAATAAAGCATGTAAGATAATTTTTAGAAATAGTAAGTAAATAATTTTATAGGCTGAATGTAGAGACGGTAGAAACTATGATGTGCAGGTGAGTCCATCTCCGATAATAACACGTGAAGGGATTTAAAGGGTTGAGGCTTTTACTCATGGGTAGACAAAGGCACCTGGCACAGACATCTGGCCACGGCCCGCCCATCTGTGGGCCCTCCACATGACTGACAACCCCACCCTGGGGTCCTCATGCAGGACATGGAGATGAGTCATGATTCAGCCAAGAATATGCAGCTAAATCTGGACCATGGGCTAGTAAATGTCTGCAGGTCCTTTTCTATCATGGAGCCTTTGGGGGAAATAAACAATACAGCTCTATAAAGGCTCATCATCTGCCTTTGCCTGCAGTAGAAACAAATCAATCGCTGTGCGTTGGGCCTGGCTTTTTTTGTTCCCTAGGATTAAAAGAGCTATAGTGATTATAAATAGATAGTGTCTACTTTTTTGTTCCTTTTTTAATTCCGTGGGAATAGGCCAAAGGAGTTAAAGAAACTTTCTGAATTCTGAGAAAAACCAGAGGAGTGGAAACAATATCAGATCCCAACACCACAGATGAGGATCAGCATCTTGGCTCAGCCACTTGTTGTGGGCTGACTTGTGCCTACCCCAGCACCTCAGAGTGTGACTGCATTTGGAGGTAGGGTCTTTCAATGGTAATTAACTTAAAATGAGGTCATTAGAATGGATGGTCCCTAATGCAGTATGATTGGGGGCGTTTATAAGCAGAGGAGACTAGGACACAGACCCACAGGGGGCCGGCCATGTGAAGACACAGGGGGAAGATGATCATCTATAAGCCAAGGAGACAGCCTCAGAGGAAACCAATCCTGCCAGCACCTTGACCTCAGACTTCTGGCCACCAGGACTGTGAGAAAATCAATGTCTTGTATAAGCCACCCAGTCTGTGTACTTCGTTCTGGCAGCGCCAGCAAACTAGCCCCGGCACCCATAAGCCTTGGATAGTTTGCTCAATATCCCTGAGTCTCAATGTCCTCATCGGTATACAGGGTGGGGCAAAAGTGGGTTTACAGTTGTTCCTTTGGAAAATAATACAACAATTAATAATAAATAATAACACAAGAATAAACTCTTTCACATACAACTGTCAACCTACTTGTGCCCCGCTCTGCTTAAATATGCTGATGCATGTAAAACACTTAGCACAGTGCCTGCTTCATAGTGGATACTGAAGTCATTGATAACTATTTTATGTTTATTTACTTATTCAGATCAATCTCCCTTCCCCTCCCATTTTAAAAAGGGCTTAAGGCAAAAAGTGATAGCTATTATTAACACTTCTTGGCCTAAAGCTTATTTAAAATGTTAGTTGCTATCATCCTATAGCCCTTACAAAGATAGGTGGTCACCTACACAGACTCTTTTGAAACTATTCAAATGGTATCTTCCTGCTTGATAGAGCCCTTTCTTTAAAAAGCACGTGTTCTCTGTGCCCAGGGAGCTCCTCCTGAGGGTGTGTGGAATTATGGAAGGTGTTTGAGGGGGCCTGGCATGTCGGTGGGCTCCCTGTGGCCTGGGAGACACTGGATAGGCAGCAGAGATGCTGTCAGTCACCGCAGTGACCCAGGGGAGCTGTGAGGAGCTGGGACACGGGGCCAGGGACTCTGGGATCACACCTGGGCCCACACCCTTCCTCTGTTGCTCAGTCTCTCTGAGATTTTCGCAGGACTTCTTCTCTCTCTCTCTGACTTCGCTTCTTCCTCTGTGAAATAGAAGGATAAAAACAGTTCAGGGCCGTCTCATTTTTATAAGGATTGTGTTCCTGAAAACCTAGGATAACTCAAAACTTAAAGGAGTAACTTATCTATAAGAACAAGCATATAGTGAGATGTGTGAGAGAAACACCGATTGGCCTCCTTCCACATGAGCCCCTACGGGGATCGAACCCACAACCTAGGTATGTGCCCTGACTGGAACTTGAACCCATAACCGTTTGGTGGTCAGGGTGACTTTCCAACCAACTGAGCTACCCAGCCAGGACTGTATCTCGGTATTTTTTAAAAACTTAAAGCAACTTTGAAATGTATTTAGTACAACTAGGTCTTCCTAAATATCTTCTTTTGCCTTCAAAAAAGAGAGGACATTCAGGCCAGATGATCCATTTTCCTCTGTGCTTTGTGGGTCTTTGCTGGACGCACTCCCAGGGCTGTGGGCTGCCGGCTGAGGGATGGAGCTGGTACCCAGCAGAGGAATAGTTAATGTGCCCGTCACTTAAGTGGGGAGACCCAGTCTGAGGCACTCTCCTGGGAGGCAGCAACAATCCAAGCCAGGCCTTCAGAGTGGAATGAAGCTAGCCTCTTTAATCAGAGATTCCAAATCACTCAGCATCAAACCCAAGACGAACATATTCATCCCTGAAACTTTTATAGCCACGTCAGGGAATGTAGCCATGTAGCCGAGGGTCTCAATAGACTTGGGGACACCTTGTGTGGTCACTGTCAGTCAGGGACAATAAGGCTCAGGTGTTTCCTAAGTCTTGCTCCAACTCACCCCTCAAAGCAGAGGATGCCCAACACACAATGAGCTGGGAGCCCAACTCCCTGTCTCCGCATTGGCTGCAGGTGGGATGCTAAAACCTGGGACCCTGTGAGGTTATGCTAGTAGGCTCCCCCCTCACCCCCCCCCATTGTCTCTAATAAGGAGAAGATGCGTTCTTCTGATAGCAGAGCTCAATTAAACTTTATGATATGGCTACAGTCAGGTAGGGGGAAGACTTACTAGTAAACTCTTGTAGGAGGGAATGATTGGGCAGCTAAGTGCTGGAAGATCTCCAAGGCTCTAGTGTGAATGTCCTTTTGCTTGATTGTTTTAGCAAACTTCCAGTTATTTGAACTACCCCGGGCTCTATGGGCGGGGGGCTACCATCTTTTGTGGCCCCCAAATCATGCTGTTGGAACGTGGGAACTAGATTACTTCATTCTGCTCCTGGGAAAGGGAACAGACTTGTGGGATTTTAAATGAATGCATTAAATTGGTTGATTATCAAAAAGAAAAGTGGAAAGAAAATAAACAAAGTCTTAGAAGATTTTGGCTGCAGTACAAGGGCCAAAGTTTAAATCCCTGTTCTCAGCCATGTTAGATTTTGCAAAAGACCCTCAGTGTTCCCTTCCGATGCATTCAGGTGGGAGCAGGGGTGCACCCTTTGTTCAGGGCGGTGGGGGGGGGAGCTCCTGGGGCCCATTTCCCCCAGGACTCTTCATGTAGATGGAAAGGCAAGAAGAGAGGTGGTAGCTGGGCTCCCACGAAGCACGAAAAGGGGCAGCAGCCTCAAAATGTTTTTCTGCTTAAAAAAAAGTAGCTATATCTATACATCTTAGTAATTAAAAAAAGTGTGGTGAGATAGATTTTCTCACGTAGATAATAGGACTAGAGTGGTGCAGTCTTTTGGGAGATCAGCTTAGCAAAATATATCAATTCTTTAAAAGCAGACATAGACTTTGAATAAGTTATTCCCTCTTGCGGAGTCTATTTGAAGGAAATCATCCAAAAGATGGATAAAGACTGATGTATCAGGATGCTCTTACTGCACTGTTTACTATAGTGAAAATCAGAAACCTCAGTGTTTATCATATGGGAAATAATCGGTTATATTCATGTCGGTCTAGCCCCACAACAAGACCCTCTGTGGGTGATTAGAAACATGCCGTAGAGGGAAATGCTCAGGGTGTAGAAGCTAGCGGAGAGGCAGGAAATGCAGTGTCAGCAGTGGTACCCGTTTTGTGAAACCACACACACGGAAGGAGTGAAGTGCTTCCGAGTCACCTGATTCGGGCTCTGATTCATTCTTTCTCTCCTTTGTCATATTTTTTTGGGGAGTATTCCAACGTTTTCAGAATTGAGCCTACATTGTTTTTATAAACAGAAAAACAATTTACTTCCCAAACAACAAAATGCAAACAAATGTTTGCCAGTCTTCAGCACATGAGGCAAAGGTGGCTGAGTGTCTGGTTGCTTTCTGGGAGGGCAGGGTCTCTAACCAAGGTGCCTCTGCAAGGCTGAGAAGCCCAGGAGATGATGGAAGGGGCAGAGCAGAGAGCTTCTGTGGTCGGCTCTTGTGTGCCTGGGGAATAGTGTGCCTCTGTGGTTGGGTCTTGTGTGCTTGGGGAATAGTGTGCCTCTGTGGTTGGGTCTTGTGTGCCTGGGGAATAGTGTGCCTCTGTGGCCTTGTCAGTGGGGAGATGAGGTAAAGGAAATGCTCATCTAGTTTTAATCCCATCGGCTAATTACCAGACCTTTCGTGTGGTTTTACTGGGACCCTTTATACTAAGTGGGAGGATTTACACTGTTTGTGTTTGTGTGTTGTACTTGGATTATGCCTTAATGTGTCACTCTGATGACAAAGGGGCTCCCAGCAGCGGGCAGGCCAGCTTCCCCGCTTTAATGGAAAGCACATTCCAGCGCTTTATTTTATCTGTAACACGTAGAGCTGCTAGAACAAAGCGTTGCCCCTAAGACATGATCCCCAAGAGTCTTTAATAGGGACCAGACCCCTGTGAATGCATTAATTAAATATTTGAAGCAGCATGGCTTTAGCCGGCTGGGGCATTTTTACGAGGGGAGGGAATACATTTAAAACCAGGGCCGTTTCTGTAACAAGAAGCTGTTTTGAAGGAAATGTTCTTGGGTGGGACTCTACGGGTACCAGGCTGTGAAACCACGGGGCCATCTCGATGTCAAAAACAGACGTTTTGAATGTTTCAAATGATGTTTGAGTTAGGCCTTGCTGTGGACACAGTGCTAAGGTGATTTTAACACAGAGGACAATGGTAAGTCTCTGAGTCTACCAGGCTCTGTTACAGAGTTTCTCTCAATGGTCCTGTGACCAGGCCCTTTTCCAAAAAAAAAAAAAAAAGAAAAGAAACTATGTAAATGATCTTTTTCCAAGGTCGCAAAGTTGATGGAGGAGCTAAGAACAATTTAAAGTCTATCCATCCATTCTATTACCTATCATCTTGATCTTTTTCCAAGGTCACAAAGTTGATGGAGGAGCTAAGAACAAAACTCGATTTAAAGTCTATCCATCCATTCTATTACCTATCATCTATCTATCCATCCATCCTCTATCTATCTATATATCTCACAATACTGTACTCTTTCTCAGAAAGTACTAGAAACAAAGATGAGCTTGTAGAGAAGATCCTGGTCCAACCGATGGGTATGGTCAGAAGTCTTGGAATAAGGTTTACTATAGAAGCACAGAGTTAGCTGATGTTTCTGAGAGGCGACATGTGAGGTACACGAGAAGTGCCCCTGGAGTAAGAGGTCTCGGCTTGGGTCCTGGCTCTGCCACTTACTGGTTTCTGTGACTTTGAGCAAGTCCCTCCTGACAAGTTCCTTGTCTTCAGAATTAGAATCCCACTTAGCATCACTTGGGTGCCCAGTGAAGGCGAGGGAAAGCTGAATTTGGTCCTAGTGGTGGGGGTGAGGAGTAGAGAGAGGTCCCCGATGCCCTGGGGGCCTTTCCAGGTCTTCAGGAACCAGCAGTTCAGTGAGTTCCTAAGGAGCCTCCCCTTCCTGGCCAGCGATGGCCAAAGTGACTCCTGCAGTCAAGACATGTCCACATCTGATACTGGACATCGCTCAAGGGAGTGATCATGTTATAATGAGCTTGAGAACATGGCTGGACGTGGCTAATGCTGGTGTGGCTCCTTCTGGCATTCATTGCATTCCTTCTGGAGCCCATCCATCTACTTCCTGGCATGGCTGGCCCCTTGAGGACCACCCGCAGTGTGTGCCCACCTGCTCAAGAACTGCATCCTTTCGTGTTCCCCAGCTACTCTCCCATAGGTCATGATGCCTTATGCATGAAACCTTTGACTTTCCCTAAATAAAATATAGGTTCGTGACTATGAAGGTCCTTTGTGACCTGGAACCAAGGGCTACCCACATAAAAGGGCTGATTTTTATTGTCCCTTTGATGGGCCTGCTCCTGCCCACTCTCCTCTGAGTCTTCAGAAACCTCCAAGCTTTCCCACTCAGCCATGCTTGACTCCTTAGCGCAAGGCCCCCCTCCATCCCTTCTCCTACCCTTGGTTTCTGCACTTTCTTTAGGGAGAAAATTTATGGGGATATATATACATCTCAACCTCCAAACCATCTCTCAGGCGCTCCAATGCTGTACATCTCAGATCCCCCCGCTCCCAGCAGGAGGCTGCGGATGAGCTATTAAGAATGTGAGGTCACATAAGGAGAAGGGCAAAGGAAATGAACGCGGGGCTTGGCTTTTCCTCACCTTCTCATGCCCGCTAACAGCAATGCCTCGGACTCTCATTTCAAAAATGAAGTCACAGCTGTATCTTCTCAGTGCTCTGTGGAAGGATTAAACTGAATACATGCAAAGCACTTAGCGTGGTGTCTAGTCCACAAGCTGCTGTGCTGTTACGATTGCTAATAAAAATAATTGGGAACAGAATGATTTGAGATGGAACATTGCATCTCAGAAAGAACATGTCTTTTGAATCTCAGCCGCCTCGCTCACTTCAGTGTTTGCGGGAATCAACACCCCCCCTCCCCCCGGAGCCTGTGCCCTTAACCTTCGAATGGACAGGATGGACAGTCTCTAGGACCACGTCTGGCACGCACTGTGCACCCTGGGTATTAGTCACCTACTTTTGCGGTTGCCTCGCCTGATCTTACCGAATGTTCCCGAGTGTTGGTAGCTGCTGCTTTGTGGAGTTTGCCTCCACCGGCACGCGGAGCGGGAGGTATGCAGGCCAGCAGATGGGGGTTAAAGCCGGGGAATATTGTGTACTTAAACTGACAGTGATTCACAACACATCTGCACAAATTGCTACGAGTCCAAGCATTTACCAAAGGGAGGGAGGCGGGAGGTGGGGGTAGGGCGCGGGGCGGTGAGCAAAGGATGTTCCATCCCTGGGAATATAAACACAGCGCTGTCTGTGACCTAAAAAGGCTCGGTTGGGAAGGCCGGGAAGGCCACGAAGTCTGCTGTCCATTGTTTGGGCTGCGCTCACCCTCCCCAAGGAAGCGCCCAGACAGCTACCTGTGCAGTGTCTGAGCTGTCACAGGCCCGATCCCACAAGGTGGGACTCTGTGCGGGGCTCCTCCCCCGGCAGCTGCCCTGCTCTGTCTTGGGTAAGTGGCTCTCCTTGCCGACCAGGGAAATGTGCTCGGGAGGTGCCAGCTCCCTCCAACAAGGCCCAATGAGAGAACCGGCCAAGTGCCCCGGGTCTGACCCTCACCTGCCCCTGTCCCTCCGGTAGGCAGGCCCACCCACCCGGACAGTGACTAATCGGAATGAGCCTGGGACCCTTGCCTCACTCACACTCCAGTGCCAGATCCTTCCCCAGGCCCAGCTTACCTCCCCGCTCCCCCCCAAGGTTTCAGACCCTGGCTCTCCCGTTACCTCCTCCACCAGGCCCCTCCATGCAGATACGTTGGTCTTCGTGTCTGGTTTCTCTCCTTGGTCAGAATTCATGTTGAAACTGTGGTGATGTTGACATGGTCTCTTGAATCCCAGCCTGGACCTCGAGGCTCCCTCTGGAACCTTCCTCCAAGGCTGACTTTGGGATGGGACAGCCCCGGATTTGAATCCTTGCTCTGTCATTTATTGAGTCAATTGCTCGTCCAGCTTTAGTTTCCTCATTGGTAAAATGGAGAAAACTACACCTTCTTTTCAGAGTTGAGGTGAGGATTAAATGAGATAGGCCAAATACATGCATTAAATAAAAGAATGATGAAAAACATAAATGTAACTCTTGACTCTAGCAAGTGCTCAAATGGTAGCTATTTTTTTGTGTGTGTGTGCGTGCTTTAAAATACTTATTTTCCTTTTGGTCTTTAAGCATAAAGTAGGCAATGGACTAAAATATATTCCTTTTTTCTTTAATGGTAATTTTTAAAATTTTATTTTTCAATTATAGTTTGCTTTCAATATTATTCTGTATTAGTTTCAGGTGTATAGAAAGTGGTTAGACAATCATAGACTTTACAAAGTGGTCCCCCGATATTTACAGTACCCACCTGGCACCATACATAGTTGTTACATATTATTGACTATATTCCCTATGTTGTACTGAACTCCTTTTAAAATTATCCTTCTTAGTAAAGATAAAATGCCTCTGCTTTCTCAATGTGACTTTCCTGGGCCATTTCACATTCTCACCAACTGCGAGTCAGTTTGGGCGGTGGGATGAGAGTGGTTGTGGTGAGATTGGTATTATTTTTGATTCCCACTTGGTTTTATTAAAAAATGCATATACATACACACTATATTTGCATATGTATATGTGATATATATATGTACAAATATGTCTTTTTGCTTTTATCTTATTTATCCTCCATCTAAACTTGGTGTGTTTAATGAGTGACACTGGAATTTTGCAGGTATCTGAACAGAGTAGTCCAAATGGGGTCTGTGGTTGGGGCAAGGAAGAGCTCGGGTTTGACCTCCTGGCCCTGAACCCCATGTCCCATGGCCATGTGTGTTGTGCTGTCACCAACACACACTCCCTGATGCTGAGGATGGCATCTGATTTTTCTTGTATTCTTTGTGTCTAAAACCTAATATTTGTCCAGCAAATGTTTATTGATGTAAACAGTATTCCTTGTATAATAACAAGCTTCTTTTTTCAATGAATACATGCTTTTTCCTTAAGAAAATCATAAAGTGGTTTCTGATGTCTTTAATAGAACTCAATGGAGTATATTCATTAAGGCTTTTCTCTTAATACCAGCATTGTTGCTTTCAGCATTGACCTTAAGACAGAGCACTTGTTCGTCAGACCTGAAAGAACTGGGGCGGTGGGGGAAACGTTTGCAAGCTTTCAGAGACAAGTCAGAGCCCAGGTTTTACCCAGAATGCAGAGCAGCAGCTTGCTAGGCTGGTCAAGTTAACATGTGTCCCTTTCCAGGGTGACGTGAAGCAATCAGTCCTGTAGAAATAATTCCTTCTGGTATGACCAGTGTCCTCATAAGAAGCCAGCCAAGAAGGCAGAGGCTCACAGGGAGAGCACCAGGTGAGGCCAAGGCGGAGACGGGCGATATGCATCCACAAGTCAAGGAGCCCCAACAACTGCCAGCAAACTGACAAGCTAGGAAGACGATTCAGCCTCGGTGACCCAACTGGACTGTTTCTACATTTCTCCTCTGGTGCTTCTCTTATGCTCCCTGCAGTTTCCACACATATCCTAGCCTTGCTCCTCCTCGGGTCCTTGGGGACAGGTACTTTTTCGTTCATTTTGCCTCCCTACTTCTGACGGTGACGTCCTATGCTGCCTTTGAACTTCTCCTCTGTTTAGAGCTGGTGTGTATGGTCACACAGGACCCCTCCTCCAAAGGGGCTGATTTTTAAAAATTCTCATGAATGTGGTGCATGGGCCAGTTCTTCTCCTGAGATCAGCTGTGCAGGTACTTTTTCATTCATTTTGCCTCTCTATGTCTGAAGGTGACGTCCTAGGCTGCCTTTGAACTTCTCTGTCCAGAGCTGGTGTGTATGGTCACACAGGGGCCATTTTTAAAAAGGGGCTGATTTTTAAAAATTCTCATGAACGTGGTGCATGGGCCAGTTCTTCTCCTGAGATCAGCTGTCCTCCGCCTTCCCCGTGCCCTCTGCCTCAAGGTCTCAGTGTCCTCTGCGGCTTCCTCCCTTGCCCACCGTCTGCCTCATCTCCATCTCTGCCAGCCCCAGAGCCCTTCGCAGTGCCAGGCCCTCCGGAGCCTTCAGAATGTATTCCCGTGGCCCCTCTTCCCATGGTCGCTGTGGGCACCTCTGGGGCCGCTCTCTGCAGCATCAAAAACCATTTGTTCCTGTTCTTTCTTCTCACCCCCAGCACAAGCCTGCAGGGGCCGCAGGTGGTGGCGTCACCACAGCTTAGCATCCAAGAGATTCATTCCAGCCGCTAAAGCGCTAAGCTTCGCCTGTGATCACACATTTTTGCACCAGCCAGAGCCCACACATGCCTCCACAGACCGGCAGCCAGCGGCATGTGGAGATCAGTGACTGCTTACGGCGCTGGCCAAGGCCGGCCGATGAGGGACGAGGCAGGGAGGGCCCGATGAAGAGCAAGATGAGATGCATTTGAAACAACTGACAAGAAACTGTCCGTCGGAAATCAGAACAGCTGTGGGCAACTCAGCGCAGCAGATGGGTATGCAGAGAATGCTATGCAGCTTTAATCCCATTTAACACGCCTGTCAGAGAATTGGGTCCATCGCAGTATTAATTCGGGTTTTATGCATTGTGTGCTTGACAGAGTCCGGTCTTACCCTGCATGCTGCGCTCAGCATGGCGAGAGAGGAGATGATTTCTGGGCCCTGTTTCCAGCAGAGAGCAGCTAGTGCCGCTGTGCCGGCTGGGAAAGTGGCCGAGTTCACACTGGGGCTGGGTGCGGGGCGAGGGGGCACTGTGAGCGGCCGAGAGGGCAGAGCTCAGCGGAGGCTGGGGCAGTAGCGCTCAAGCAGTGGGCAGCCAGCCCTGATTTACAATCGCTGTGGGATGGCACCCGTGTCGAGCTGCGAGCTCAAATTCTGAAGTTGTGAGTGCTTCTCTGAATGCTAGATTCTTAGAAGCCTAGGGGAAAATTTAAATATTTCCATTGTGGGCCAAGCCAGCGCACAGCTTCTGGCCAGAAAAGGCAACTCCGCTGGCTGCAAGCCTTCAGAGGGACAGCATGATGGAAGAGGAGGCGGGGTTTGGGAGTCCACAGACCAGAGTTCGATTCCTGCTGTTTCCTCATTCATTTTTCCATGAACTTCCACAGCAGCGGTTCTCAACCTGTGGGTCGCAACCCCTTTGGCGGTCGAACGACCCTTTCACAGGGGTCGCCTAAGACCATCCTGCATATCAGATATTTACATTACGATTCATAACAGTAGCAACATTACAGTTATGAAGTAGCAACGAAAATAATTTTATGGTTGGGTCACAACATGAGGAACTGTATTTAAAGGGCCAGACGGTTGAGAACCACTGGTCCACAGAGTGCCAATTCTGTTGAAGGCATGTTCTCTGTGACAGGGAAGAACAACCCTTTATTTGGTCAAGCCATGGTGGCTTGGGTGCCAACCCAGCCTGTTCCTAACTGATACAACGCCAGGCACACCCCCTGGGGTCAGTGTCCTGAGGATAAAGGAGGCTGGTAGCAGCAGGAAAGCACGCAGGGCCAGGTGGGAAAAGGTGTCTGTGGATAATGGTCAGCAACAACAAGACTGTTGCCCCCGCCTTCCCAGGAAAAGGGTGCTTCTGTTTCCTTGGGAAAGGTCCCCACGCGTGAACATGGTACGCCACCTTCTGCCCATCCTCCCAGCTCCGGGCTCTCGTCTGGGTCACTTTGGCCTGCTGGTAATAAGTAACTCCTTGTACTGTACCATTTTAAAAGTGCTTTGGAACTAAGTTTTGCTTATTTGGCTTGCAAAGAGTAATAGAAAAAGCTGGTTATTAAACACAACCGCTATAGAGTCATTCATTCCACATCCCTAACATTCCCTGTAAGGCATTGAAAACAGAAACCAAATGCCCGGAAACATATGCACGCTGTCCTCAGGGAAAAACAGTGCTTTTGTTTCTATGTGATGGGACCCAAGTCCGTGGAGGGACGTGA
Organism: Myotis brandtii; assembly: GCF_000412655.1. Classification (NCBI taxonomy): domain Eukaryota; kingdom Metazoa; phylum Chordata; class Mammalia; order Chiroptera; family Vespertilionidae; genus Myotis; species Myotis brandtii. The sequence continues at coordinate 799,116 of NW_005370354.1, forward strand.
AGGAGGCGAGGCTGAGAGCCCTCCCTGCTGTACTTCCACCTGGCCCTTGAGAGCTTGCACTGGGTCACATGCTATTTTGCTTGGTTCTCTAGTTGCATCCTTAGTTTCACAGCTATTGTCGCATTTTTTTACTTTAAAAGAAACAATGTGCCCAGCCGGTGTTGCTCAGGAGGTCACAGTTGGATTCCCAGTCAGGGCACATGCCTGGGTTTCAAAATCAATCCCCAGTGTGGGATGTGCAGGAGGCAGCTGGTCAGTGATTCTCTCTTATCACTGGTGCTTCTATCTCTCTCCCCCTCTTCTTTCCTCTCTGAAATCAAGAAAATATATTTAAGAAAGAAAAAGTGTATCTCATGCTTTTAAAAAATCTCTTCTTTGCCATCTAGTTAGTATCCTACTGCACAGAGATGCTGACTCTGCTGTCATTGAGTTGACTAGGCCACCAGAAATGTGCTTGAAGCTCACATGGCAGGTTCGAACCATCACATCTCGACAGGTCTCTGCAGCTGTGTATGTACCTGAGTGCGCATTTGAAATGATCTAGAATCAGGAGCTTCGAGTGAGGATGATTGCTGATTTGACTTGCAAAGGAATGGAGCTTTGGCTGTGCGTTTGCTGTCTCTAGGTGTGGAACTGGCAGGGTGGGATGGAGGAGGGCAGTGGTTATCACATTTAGTAGCATGCGAACTGCCAGCAGAGTGCTTACAGGAGCAGATCCCCCCTCTGGCCCCCACTCCGGGGACTGAGTAAGGAGTCTGGGTTGGAACTCAGCAATCTGCCTATTTAGTACGTACCCAAGCAGTCTAACGCAGGTGGTCCAGAGACCAGTCTGAGGCACACTGATGTCCAAGGAAGAAATACAGGTGACCAAGAAGTAGATGCTCAAAACCACTAGTATTGAAAGAAGTACAATAATATTTTTAACCTGTCCAACTGGAAAATATTTTTTTAAGTAATAGCACCCAGCACAGGCAGAGACACAGCTGGTGGCTGCTCTCTCGTGCTAAGGGGAGTGGGAACTGTGATCTGTCTCAGGGACACGTGGCATGAGAGAGGGCAAGAGGATTTGGTCCTGGGCATTAAAGAGCCAAAACAGGTTTCCATCCCTTTAACCCAGGAGGATACTTCAAGGAATTTATCATAAAGGAGTAATCATACGTGTGTGCAAAGTTGTACTGATATAGGTGCATCATTATTTGAGGAGTTACCTATTTATTATATAAAAAATAGAAATAGTTTAAATGTCCAACACAAAATGTGTTTGGTTAAACAATCATGGTGGAAGCCCTGAAGGAGTATCTCCGTTGGTTAGAGCGTCATCCCATACGCCAAGGTTGTGGGTTCAATCTCCGGTCAGGGCATAATACAAGAAGCAACCAATGAATCCATAAACAAGTGGAACAACAAATCAATTTCTCCCTCTCTTTCTCTCTCCCTCTCTCCCATACCTCTCTCTCTCTCTCAAATTTTTTTTTAAATTATGGTAGATTAAACTGATGAAATACTATTCAGGCAATAGAATTATGTTTGTAGAGTGAAAAATAAATATATATTTAGAAAAATAATTTGTCTACACTTTTCTACATTTTGCAAAATCTCTATAAAGAACATATCTTGACTATGAATAGTAAGATACTAATTAATGTTACTTTTAAAAGAGGAGGAAATACCTTTGGCATCTGTCAGGCCTGGATTTGCATTTCTATCACTGAAGGAGTGTGATTTGGGACATTAATTTCGCTGTTTCATATTTCTCAACTGTAAAATTGAGTAAATGATAGCAGCATATGGGTTTGTCATGAGAATTAAAAGAGGTAATTATGTAAATGCACTTGACACATAATAGTGAAAATGAATGTTGGATTTTGTCTCCCTTTTCAAACTTTTGAAATCAGTAAATATACTAAACTCTGGCCGAAGATCAGAAGAACCTATTTCTGTTACACAAACTATGGACTTTCAAGGTGTTGTGGGGTTTTTTGGATACTTTTCTGGGAAGAAGTTTCTTAGGGCATATTAGATACTGTTGGAAATAAAAACTAGAACTTGTTCCCGCCACCCTAATTGGCTAATTGCAGGCCCTGGCCCTATTCGTTTTCCTTTTGGTCAGCTTTAACAGTTTGGAAGATTTAAACAATTTTCCTCATACAATTTTAATAAACAAAAATCTTCTGATCCTTTTCTAAAGAGGCAGTAAAGCTCAGACTATTAAAATTTTCCATTTCCTTAAAATCTCACAGAGTCCCTGAGCCATTTACAATAGCATCAAAAATGTAAAGCATGTAGGAATAAATTTAATGAAAGATGTGACAGAATTCAACAAAGAAAACTATAAAACCTTATTGGGAGAAATTTTTAAAAACACCCAAATAAATAGAGGGATGTACTATGTTTGTGTTCTGAAAGATTTAATACTGTAGAGAGATCCGTGTTTCCCAGATTAATCTATATGTATGTTTGCCAAAAGATATAGAGTGTTTACAGCAGCATAATTTGTAATAGATAAAAATTGACAACAACCCAAAAACACATCAGCGGTAGAATAGATAGCCCAACTGGGGTACATTCCCCAAATAGAATGATATACACCAATGATAATGAGCCTCCTTGCCTTTCTCTGCGGGTCTGCTCCCTCATCACTTGCTTGCCATAAGCCTTAACCCAACTCTATGTCTACGTTTGCTTATAGCTTCAGAGCCCACTGCTGAGAATCTGTTGAAATTTCTCAGTTCCGGTTCCAGAAGGGAAAGTCGACGGGCCACCATCATCATCTGTTTGTGCCAGGCTGTGTCAGCATAGCTTCCTGGCTGGCCTTCGGATTCTGTGCCTTGAGTCAGGAGTCCACCCCTGATCCTGCCCTCTCAGGTCTGACTGAGGAAAAAAATCGTGCAACACAAAACATAGCTGTATCTGGCTGCCTCTTCACACAGCTGGTGGCTGGGGCAGGAGCAGGGATTGCTGTGTCTAGTGTCGCCACCCAAGTTTCCACACTGAAGGCTGCTCATCCCGTGGTGTGGGACAGAAGCCCACCAAGGGCAGTCTCTTTACCCCTAAGACATATAAGAGGATGAAGACACCACGGTCCGACATCCTTTGGCTCAGGGAAAATAGCCCAGGCCCACATGGGAGGCCTGGTTCTCACCTCAGCCCTGGTGATGAAATGTAGTAGGCACTTCACATTTCTGAGCTTTATCACAGTTTTGACTAGACCCTCCCCCAGGTCCCCTTTGCCTACAAACTCTTCCACTCTACAACTGTAGTGTTGGGGTCAGGAGAGAGACCTGACCTGCTCTCTGTCCTCTTGTACCTCAAAAGTTGTTTCTTAACACAGCAGGCCAAGCGATCCCGTTAAAACATTAGTTGGACCAAGCCACTCTTCTCATCAAACTCTCTGAGGGCTTCTTAGCTCATATCAGGTCAAAGCCAAAGTCCCTCATGTGGCCTGGAATGCCCTGCAAGGTCTTGGCCCCTCACCTCTTCTCTAGTCTCACCATCTGCTTCTTTCTCCTCACTCCCCTCCAGCCAGAGGCCCCCTGGCTGGTCCTCAATTAGGCCCAGTGTGCTCCTGCTTCAGGCATGTTACACTTGCCCTTCCCTCAGCTCTTCCCGCACAACGCCACCCCCTCCCATCACTCTATGTGGTCTCACAGCCCCCACAACAACTGCTATCTGTATTACTTTTTTCATTGTCTGCCCACTCCCACCCACACACTACAATATAAGCTTTGAACTTTGGTTTGCTCTCGCTTATCTGCTCAGTGCTTGGAACAGTGTCTTTAAAAAACAACAACAAACCTGGATGGCATGGCTCAGTGGTTAAGCATCAACCTTGAACCAGGAGGATCAGTTTTGATTTCCCAGGGTGTGGGCTCCATCCCCAGTGTGGGGCACGCAGGAGGCAGCCGATCAATGATTCTCTCTTCTCTGATGTTTCTATCTCTCTCTCCTTCTCCCTTCCTCTCTGAAATCAACAAAAATATATTTACAAATAAATAAATATATTTAAAAATAAATAAATAAAATAAAAAAACAAGATGGAGTTCAAGTAAATAAAATAATGTAAACTTATAGGAAAATGTGTGTTGTTTGTAGATGATTTTCTTTTATATGCGACATCTGTGCCAGTCTCTTGCTTGAGCTTTTCTTTCCTAAGATGCTTCAGGAATAAAAGCTCTCGTAGACCCACATTTAATTCTGTTTGTCTGTGGCACCTGGCAGTGCTGTGAGACAGGCCTTCTGCGCGCTGATAATCTCAGCCAGTTGTAAAGGAACTCTTCACAGATGATCTGCTGGGTATGGGCAGGAGAAATAAAAAAGGAAATGCCATAAAAGAAACAGCAGCATCTCTCTGGTGAAACCCACTAGCCCAGGAGGAGAGAGAGAATAAAGACACACAGTCTAACTCTTGAAACTGCAGGAGAGCATATTCTGGGTAGGATGTAACTCCCCAGACATCTGTTGGTGACATCTACAGTCAGACATGCATCACTGGAGGGATCTGTAAATTATATGGGGGACAGTTTAATGATCTGCAAAGCAGTACATCCAGCCAGCACAGATAGCATCTTCGAAATAGGGTAAGGGAATTAATTTAGGTGAGAGAAGAGAGTGGTGAGGTGGATGAGTGGGTGAAAGGGCTCTACAGGAACAACCCTTGGAAATATTAACCTTGCAGGTGGGGTGGGATGGAGTGAAGAAGGTAGTGCTGCTTTATATGTTTCAAGGAGGATTAAACAGGAGACAAGAGGAGGCCAGCACAGCCTAGGGGAACAGAGGAGGAAATGATCCTTTCAAAAAGGAGAAAAATTAAAGGGGAACTGGATTCTAAAGAACAGAAGCCAGTTGCTTCCTCTAGCTCCCCTACCGTTTCAGAGGAATAAGCAGAAATAGGCAGCCCAATGTGGTTGACTCTAAATGCTTTTTAAAAAACATTCTAAGACATCGGTTTTCAGGCTTTTATTGTGTTGGAACCTTTTTTTATTTTTCAAATGAGGTTTTTGCAGAGTTCCATAGGATATATGCTCCACGAGGCCAGGGACTTTGTTCTGCTGTTCAGTTTGTATCCCTAGAGCAGTGATGGCGAACCTTTTGAGCTCGGTGTGTCAGCATTTTGAAAAACCCTAACTTAACTCTGGTGCCATGTCACATATAGAAACTTTTTGATATTTGCAACCATAGTAAAACAAAGATTTATATTTTTGATATTTATTTTATATATTTAAATGCCATTTAACAGAGAAAAATCAACCAAAAAAATGAGTTGGCATGTCACCTCTGATATGCGTGTCATAGGTTCGCCATCACTGCCCTAGAGTTTGTTACCTAATAGGCACTCAATGAATATTTGCTAAATGGATGAATGAATGAATGAATAGGTATATAGTTGAGCTGAGAAGGTTCTTTATCTTTCTAGCAGATATCAAAGTTCCTTAGGGAAAGAACCTTATGTTAGGGAAATACCTCAATAAGTCAGCGGGGAAAGAAGGCAACTAAGAGACAGCTAACAGCTTTGTGTAAGTAATGAAACAGAATTTGATGGTGGAGAGAAGGGTAGCAAAGGGAGAAGGGTGAGAGAAGGACAGAGAGGCTGAGTAACAGGTCTTGTCATGAATAGTCATGACTAATACTTTTCAATTACAAGCTGTGTGGTACTGTGTGGAAACTCCTTATCATTATCCCCAATTCTCCAGTAACAATACAGTCCACACATCTTCCCATGTGTGAGATTGGGGAGGTATCAAGAGGAAAGTGTCAATACCGAGAAGAAGATAAAAACAACAGTTGTGCAGTTAGATAGTTCAAAACATCAATCAGAAAGAATTTATGTACCCCGATGTTCATAGCAGCATAATTTACAATAGCTAAGATCTGGAAACAGCTCCAGTGCCCATCAGGAGATGAGTGGATAAAAAAGCTGTGGTACATTTACACAATAGAATAGTATGCAGCTGTGAAAAAAAAGAAGGATCTCTTATCCTTTGAGACAGCATGGAGGGACCTGGAGAGTATTTTGCTAAGTGAAATAAGCCAGTCAGAGAAAAACAAGTATCACATGATCTCACTCATATGTTGAAACTAATGAACAAAATAAACTGATGAACACAGTAGATTCAGAGACATAGAAGCATGGAACAAACTGATGAATCTCAGAGGGAAGGCAAGGGTGGGAGAGAATAATCAAAGAACTTATATGCATAAGTACATAACCCATGACACAGACAATAGTGTGGTGAAGTCCTGGGGGAAGGTGGGGCCAAGGTGCAGGGGGTCAATGGGGAACCTCTGTAATACTTTCAACAATAAAGATAAATTTTTAAAAAAAGATAAAAACAACAATAAAAGGTTGTATGACCCAGCAGTATGAGATAGAGGTGACTGGGAAAAGATAGGCCTCTAAGAAGTTGAAGACATCTTGAGGGGAGCTTGTATTGCCTCCTGGTTGTAGAATGGGCTTTGGGCCACCCTTGTCTGATGTTAAGGGAGAGCTGATATTAGGGACCCAGAGGAAGCACCGGAAGCAGAGCTGTTGGGGATGAGAGGAGACAGCCAGGACTCTGCCCCCTTCTCCTGTCGCCTTTCTCACGGTGTCCTACCCACCCTTGGAACTTTTAAGACCTGACAGCCAGGGGCGGGAGAAGGAGATGAGCTGAGGACTGAAGCAGGGGGATTTGGATCCAGAACCACGGTTTAGTGGGGACATTCCTGAGATAGTTATGTCCCCAATTCCCCAAATCAAGGATGCATCTCATTTTCTGATCTATACAACCTACCCCAGAGGGTGGTCAAAATGTAGTCACACTAAGAGAAAGCCACAGAATGGTTGTGATTTCTTGTCTGGGCCCTTCCCTGGCTGACTCCTTACCAGACTCAATATGTGGAGCCTTGAAATTCTTGCCTCAGGCAAATTTACAAATGACTCTCCTCCCCTGGTGCTCCATTGGGGTCACTTGCAATTGTCAAAGCAGCAAAGTTGAAATGTTTAGCTGCAAAATTATACCTAAAACATAAATAACAGAAAACAAAAATTACCAGCTGCAAAGCAACCATAGCGAGTGCCATTTTGTTAGCTAGTTGTTGGAGAAGATGTCCCAGAATGGCACTCTCCTAAGGGTCCCCTTTTCTATT
>NW_005370354.1:809597-812097 GCF_000412655.1 Myotis brandtii
GAGGGGAAAGTCCGGGGCTACTGTCATTATCCGTGAAGCAGCTCCCCTGCCCCCTCACCCCTGCTCCTCTCTGCCCATCAGCTTCCCAGTGCAGTCTCTGGTGGTGCATTGTAAACCACCTCACCTGAGTGTGAGAGCTTTAATCCCCAAGTCCTGCTTCTCAATCAGCGTTAATCTCTTCAAGCAAAGTGGCTGGAGTGCTTGGCTTGTACCCCAGGCCGGCCACTTCCCATTGCCTCTGCCTGGGAAGCGGACAGTAGGGCAAAGTCCCTGGCGGAGGAAAAGGAGTGAGTGGCCAGGCATGCCTAGAGGGATGGGGAGTTTAGAGGTAATCAAGGGAGGGTTGGGTGGTCCCATGTCTTGGCACTCAGCAGGAACGACCAAGAAGAAGCTCAAAGTCATTACTTCATTCACTCAGTCACCCACCCATTTGTTAAGTCCATGAACCAGGCCCATTATAGATATTGGGCACACAAATGAAAAGAAATTGCATTTCCACGTAAGGAGTTCACAGTTGAGAAGCAAAGATTCTCCCATAAATGGAACGTTGCTCTGCAATGTGCCAAGTGCAATTCATTCATTCATTGATCACCTACCACGGGCGGACACTGTTCCAGGCTCTGGGAATGTGAGTTCCAAGGGTGTTAGGGGAGCTTGGGCGGGTGGGGCATCTAATGCCTGCCCCTTTAAAGGCTGGAACCCCTGGCAAAAAGTGGACACATTCTCATCAAGAAGATGCTCTAACAATGGTGACTCCATGTGTCATCTTGAACTCAGAGATTTATGTATTTTAGAACCCACAGGCCCTTGATGGCCATTGATACCAACCTCTCTATTTTGCAGGAGTGACAGTTTACCAGTATAGAGATTAAGTGACTTGCCTAACCTCGGTTCCTGTTCTCAAGATTAGGGGGGAAATTCAAGCCAACCCTGCAGAGTAGAAAGATACCTGTGACAGTAGAAGAATGTACAGACTCCAGTTTGGATACCAAGGAGGGCAGGGCAAGGGGCAAGGGGTTGGGAGGAGGAATGGTGAGAACATTCCAGCAGAGAGAGTCCACTAAAGGGACAGGTGTGATTCTAAACAAATCCAGCTGGATGGTCACCACTTTTTACGGGTGCTGCCCAGATACAAAATGAGAGAATGCCCATGACAGGGCTTTATAAAAGGAAAAGAGCCACGTTTGCAGTTTGGGGTATTGGATGATGATTTCTGTACTGCACGGAGGTAAAACACAGGTCCTTTTCTTGCAGGTAGCAGAGTGGCAGGTGGCTCAGGCATCGGGGGCTGAAGAAGCTATCAGAGAACCTGAAAGACCCTAGTTGATAAGTTCCTGAAAAATGACTTTTGGCCCAACAATGACCACGTTCCTTTATTGAGCACTAAGACTCCTGTGAGAAATGCCAAATCAAGATTCCCACTATGCTCATCTGACCCCACCAGGACCCTTTTCGTTTGAGAGGGTGGTTTTATTTTCTTACCAGTACGATTCTGAGCCAGCTTTGTCAGAGAATACTGGGACTACAGGGTTATTTCTCCTTTTCCTGTGGAAATGTAATATGAAAAATGCTGTCTTTTGTTTGGAATGATTTTGAAAAGTGATTTGGTGTTTTCCATATTTTTCATCATAACCAGGCTTTACCTTACCAATAGAAAATAGTAAACTTCACCTGAAAAAGAATACAATTACGACAGTATCTTAATCCTGACCTATATCTGGTAGGTTTCTAAAAAGAAAATTGAGAATTGGTATCTAATTGTATTTAGCTAAGAAGCCAAGCTCTTAAGATGTCCCCCTTATGCCCCTCAACCTCACACTGTTAATTCCTCTTTAACTCTCTCAATGAGAAAGCTTTCTTGTGACTGACTGGGGATCTTTGGGATTATTAAATTACTTGAAAGGATTAAGTTTGAGTTCATGTCTCTAACATCCCAAATAGTAGATCTATGATTCATTCATCTTTCGATGAGCTTCCAGGGGCTTTTGTTCAACACCCATGTACTTGTGAATATATTAAAATCAAACTGCTATTTAAAATATTTTGGTTAATGAGATTTTAATCCTCCCATGGTATGGCATTAATAACAATTTTCTCTGGGGCTGGAGTGGTTATTTTGCCAAAATACTTAGAGTATCTGCATGTATTCGTCTTCTATTGCTACTATAACAAATTATCACAAATTCAGTGGCATAAAATAACACAAATCTATTATTGTACAGTTCCAGGGGTCAGAAATCTAAAATGGGTGTCACTGGGCTAAAATCCAGGTGTTGGCAGGACTGTGATTTGTTCTGCAGGCTCGAGCAGCGAATCTGTCTCCTTGCCTTTACCAGTTCTCAGAGGCGGCCCACTTCCTTGGCTCACAGCCCCCTCCCTCCATTTGCAAAACCAGCAACATCCAGCTCTCTCACTATTTAATCTTTCATGGTCACATTCCCACTGACTCTCTTCTGTCTCCCTCTTCTACTTTTAAGAGCCCTTGTGATTACATGGGGAC
>NW_005370354.1:814597-846373 GCF_000412655.1 Myotis brandtii
CTCCGCTTTGACCAATAGGATATGGCAGAAGTGACTTTGGGCCAGTTTCAAGAACTAGGTTTTAAGACACTAACAGCTCCTACTTGCCATCTCTTGGGACCCATCCTCCATGCTATGAGGAAGTCCAAGCAGGTCTGGAGGAGGCTCACATGGGGAGGAACGGAGGCCTCTGGTTGGTAGCCCCAACTGAGCAGCCAGCCAATTGGCAGGACCCATTTACCAGCTGTGTGAATGAGCCATCTTAGAAACCGATCCTGCAGCCTTAGATGAGCTGCCCAGCTGATGCTATAGATATGAGCTGTCTCCTGGATTCTACCCAAATTGCAGATTTATTAGGAAAATAAAGGACTGTTGTTTTAAGCCATTGTTTAAAGGACTGTTTGGGGGGAATGGTTTCTTGTGCAGCAAGCAGTAGATAACTAGAACAAAGAAAAGTGGTGCTAAGTGAAGGGTGGAAACTATCCTCTTTAAAGTGACCCCCATAGCAGACATTAATAATCAGTCACCAAACATTTTGCCTCACTGAGCCCGGAAACATTATCAGCAGTACTCTGGGCAGTCATGACATGAAAAACGAAAGCATTTGTCATCTCAGGACTAAGGGGTGACTGGCTGAGGAGTATGCCATTGAGATTAGATGTGCTAAACCCTGAATTTGGGAGTTCTTTTGGTCACATTCCATTCAAGAGAGATAGTGACAACCCCACCCCTTATCCAGGAGCCTGCTGGGAAGCTGATTGCATCATGAAACTGAAAGTTGTCACCTCTGCCTCTTTCCTGGCTCACTAGGTGGTGGTCAGTGCTACTGGCTTAGTTCAGAGGCTCCTGGGGTCAAGCATGGATGCATTTACCATCTCTTCCCTTCACCCCTAGTGGAAGCCTGACAGGTTGCACCCAGGTGATCCTACTACAATAGTTGCCTGTATTCTTGTCAGTCTTCTAAGGATATCCCACCCCCACAGCACCTCACAGAGTGCCTGGAATGCCATTGCTGCTGAACATATTTATTGAATGGATGTGGCCAAGGGATGGGGTCAACCCTTCTCATCTATTTCTACTTCCCTACTCTTAGCACGGAGCCTGGCACACAATGGGTGCTAAACAAATGCTCATTAAATTGATTTCGATGGCATTATTCCCAAAATAGTTGCTTGATGAACAAGTGGAGTCTCTCCCTCCCTAAAAGATCTCAAGTCCTAACAGAAGCATAATAGAGCCAGAGCTCAAAGCAAAATTATTCACAAATTCCAACTGCCTCAATCCACAGGGTTTAATGAAAGTCATTCTGCAATTGAGAATGTTGTAGTAATTACAGGCAAGTTAATATCTCCGCCATATGGTTAGAAAGCAGGTCTCAATTCCGAAAGCCACTATCAGCACTTTTATTTTCTGCTGCTGCTTCTCTGCACTCCACCCCCTACTGTCTGTGTCTCTTTCTTTGCTTTTATCTCTTTCTTTCAATTTCAAATTCCCTCTCTCCCATATGATTTTCTTCCTCATTTGTCCCCTCTTCAAGCCCCAAGTCACATTTTTAAAGCCTTTGAAGTGAAACCTCTAAAGGTGGAGAAGTAATTGCACCGCCAGGATGGGTCATGACGGAGCATCGCCCGCGCTGACCCACTTGCCAAGAAAGAGAACCAAGGATGCTCTGACCCCTTGTGAATCGACAGTGTTGCTGCGTCCCTCAAGTGTGGTTGTGTGATTGAAGGAAAAAGACTCCAATTAATCTCTCTGCTGCTGAATGGCCCTAGTGCAGTGGTTCTCAACCCTGGCTGCAGAGAATCGCCTCAGGAGCTATTAAAAGGTACTGATGCCTGCGCCCCAGCTCCTCAGAGATTAGATTCTGAATTAATTGTTTGGGATAGAGTCCAAATAGCATAGTCTCTAAGCCTCTCCAGATGATCCTAATATAGAGCCAGAGTTGAGAATCCTGCCCTGGAAAATTAGCTTTCAATAAATAGCCATGGGATCTAGTCTTTCCTTTTGTGTCTACCTGTTACACTTGGAAGGGAGACAAACAATGACTGCTAAAGTGATGCCAAATTACAAGGCATCCACTCAACTAGATGCAACTATTTAATGAAAAAATAACATCCGGTTAGCTCAAAATTTATTCACAAAGAATCTGATGAAGTCCTATGAAAACTCTGTGAAGTGGGCTGGACTGGAGGTCATACGGTAAGCATGTCTTCCTCAGTTCAGGGCCCTTTCTACCGTATCACACTGTGCCCTTTGCCCGCCTCTGTGATAGTTACCAGAAGAGTGGGCCTACTCATCCAAGGGCTAAGGGTTAAGGCTTCCCTGTAGCCTGCTCTAAAGTGCTCACTATTGGGAAAGACAACAAAAGTGGGTGCCTCCTCTGTAAGATGCCATTGTTATTCTTCCCTAGAAGGCCAAGAGCCGGGAGTCTTTCCTTCTCGAATTAGCTGATAAGATTAACTGAAGGTCTCAGGAAAGGTCCAGAGCCTTGAGGCAACAATAAAAGGGGAGATTTCAGGAGCTCACAGAGAAGCACCAGCTGCTTAGTCAGGCATAACGGAAGGCTGGTGGGGCAGAGGCAGAGTGGGGATTTGAAATGGGGTCCCATGTTTTTTGGAGACATGCTTGCTGATGTAGGACTAGGTGTTCAGAGGTAGCCAATGACATATAAGAAGGAAATAACTACCACCTCGTAGTAAAAACAAAACAAAACAAAACCACTCCATTCACCTGACCCTGAGCTTTTTTGCTGTCCTCCTGCCTGAGCCTCCATATTTCTATCTTTGAAATCATTGCCCCTCCTCAGGATGTCTCATGATGTTCTGAGAATCAAGAGAGATTATGTGTGCGTGCACTTGGGAAAAATCAGGGTGCTCTGCCCTTTTTAGGCAGTTTTTGGAGGAAGTAGTTTGATGCAGCAGGAAGACCTGTGAACTAGTTGTCAAAAGGCCTGGCATCCTGACCTCCTCCATCTCTAGCTAGTCATTAGACACCAGGCAAAATGCTCAACTGCCTCCTTTTCTGTCAAATGAAATAACAGTTGCCGCACTATCCCTGCAGATGTGAAATACCAATGAAGAAGCTTGTGGGAAAGTGCAATACAAACTATAGATTGCTATATAAATGTCAAGTAACATTAGGATTACGACCCATATGCCTTTCCAGACATACTCTTTCAATTGAGTATTGACTTTTTGGTGGACTTTGAACTCTTCAAAACAACCTTTATAATGATCTTACCACTGTTCACATTGGTCTACTTTTATTTACCATGTGAATACAGTATCTTGTAGTTCTTGTTACTGGCTCCCCAATATCTGTTCCCTATCAAACAGTTTGCCCACACTATTCACAGCAGTTTCTCTTTGCCACTGTCTGGTCTCTGAATCAGCAGGTGATCCAAGTTCTGGCCACTGAAGCATGTGGCTAAGTCTGCTGGGGGCTCTGGACAAGATGTCCTCGCTCTCAATTTGGAGAGAGGAAGGAGAATCCCTCTCTGCCTCTGGACTGTGTGGTGCATGGCTACGATATTTGGAATGGCAGCAATATCTTGAGTCCATGAAGGAAGCCGCTGCCTTGTAGTACAACTAATACATCATGAGTGGCAGAGGGAAGACTTAGAAAGAATCTGAAACCATTGAGAATCATTGAGCTGTTGATCACCCATTCCTGGAGCCAATTTGTTAGACAGACTCCCAGAGCAAGGATGATGGGCCAGGGACAGAAACTCACCAGGGCAGAAAGCTCCAGATGCCTAGCAACTGGGAACCTCACCCCCAGGGTAACCTCCCCTTTCCTAGCACATCACTGGTCATACAGTTTGGACCCCGGATCTTTCATATCGCTGGCCAGGCGGTTTAGACTCTCTGACCTTTTCCTCCCTAAAGATAACATCTAGGCCTCAGTTGTATTTCAGGGCCAGGCCCAGAAAAGCAGACAAGTGACTCTGTGGCCTCGGGACCAGCTTTTCCCTCCCAAGTCACTCAAAAATGAACCACACCCTAAAGAGGAATATAACCAAACTGTCAGGGGGCTCATCTGCATTGGGACGGGTGTTGCCAATTGCCCAGCTCAGGATTAGAGTAACTCCCCGAAGTGGATTGGTTTGAGTCCCTACAAAATAATATATGGGCAACCATTTCAGGCTGCTATAGGAACAGATGCATATGTAGATCATGATGTTAATTAAGAATTATATGCAGCATCTTAATCAGAAACTGACTGTCATGAATGATTTGGCATGTGCTAGGGATTTTTCTGTCACAGGTCTGCTACATCCCTTCTTAGGAAGAGACAGAATTCCACTCAAAACATGGAAAACTGAATCACTGATCAACATGGGCGGGCCCCCAGGACTGCTTCTCACCACTCCAACAGCTCTGAAGCTGGCTGGGGTAAAGCCCTGGATCCATCACACCAGAGTGAAAAGGGAGCAAGAAGGGGAAGAATGGGTGACCATGAAGCATCCATCTTATATAAAAACTGCTGTTTGAAATTTGAACCCTGCATTTTGGCTTCTGTAATGCTTGCTGGCTTAAATAATAAGGAAAATAAGACTACTCCCATTTCAGAGAGGCCATTAAACCTTCCCCAGACGAAGTTATCAGTGCTGGCACCAGGCCAAGCCTTTGGTTGAGGTCTCAAAGCCCCAGCACATAGGGCTCTTTAAGAACTTGCAAAGGGGACTGGAACAGAAGCCCATATTTGGGAGACAAAGAGGGTAAAAAGGTATAAATACAGGAAACTTCCTGTGTGACTTCGCCCAGAATTCTAGAGACATTTTCCTCTGGGCCCACACGTAATAATAACAATAAATGTAACTCCGTCTCTCTAAGCATCGCTTGGTTCTTCTCCGGTCTTCTGTAGCAACCAAGCCCAGGAAACACCTCAAGGTCGTCTTTCAAAGGCAGCATTTGTTATAATCGCACTTTTGACCTCTGGTGGTCTGGCTGAAGGAGAACTAATTCCATCCAGAAGAGCTAAAAATCTTTGGGCGTATTTAGCAAAAAATGTTCTTAACATCTCAGACTTTTGCCTTTCAGAAGGAACCTTTATATCTTGTCTAGTAGGTGTTGGGACACCTATTGCTAAGATACAGAATTATATACTCATTCTACTCATTTTGGGAAGAGAGTCACATACAGGGACCTTTTTGCATTGGGACCCACTGTCCAGGAAAAGGATGCAGGGATGTTTTCTCTAAAGGTTGCTACAGTAGCTTCCTGTGGTGAATGTCTGACTTTTATTGGGTGTTCTAGTTATTGTCTTTCAGTATCTAATAACTCCAATCAGAATTATCCTGATGATTCCACCCACCCTTACAGCAATGCACATACTGAGCTGCCAGCTGGGTGGTTTTCAATTCCCTGAGAGTAATTACTAACAAATAGAAAGAGGAGGGAAACGTTAGGACTTTAGGGCAGTACAATCCTTAATGGCCATTTGTAAGCTTCCCACCACAGGAGGACAAAGACCAGGACACACTTGCTGGGCACCAGGAGTCAGACCAAATAAGAAATTAAAACTGTCCTAAAGGCACCTGTTTGCACACCCGCATTCCATCCACACTCCAAACCCACCAGCTCAGCCCCCAGACCCACTGATGACAAGAGCTTCCTGCCAGTGACTGCCTATAAGGATGAAACCCCAGCTCCTGGGGGCTGCCATCATCGACCCAATGTCCCCTTGGCTCTGTGCTGTGCAGCCCTTTCCTTGGGATCTCCCATCCCCCACCCCCTCCCTTAAATAAATTAAACTTTCTTTAACCACCATCTGAGATGGCTATTTAGCTGCTCAGGGACCACCATGCTAACCTTTCACAAATACAATACATTTCCTTTTGAGTCAGTTTGAGAAGGTTTTTAAAATTGCGACAGCCAAAGGTACCTTAATAGATAGACCTTGTAATGTGACCAATAATCCTATATAAATCTCAATACTCACTTTTATTATTATTTTCTCTGTGAAAAATATCTCCCATTTTCCCTATTATAAACGTGATGATTGTTAGTGACAGTAGCCTTGGCAAAGATGGAAATATTTAATGAAGAAAATATAAATAATGGCCTCCCCAATTGGAAAAGCCACAGCTAACACTTTGGTCAATTTCTCCTTGGTGTTCACTGGAGCACCAATGATTTGACTTATTAGAAAAGATTGGAGAGGAGGAGGAAACTCACAATAGACTTAACTAGAAGTGTGTCCTTCTAGAAAAGATGCCAAAAAAGGGTGGGGCAAACCTGGGAAACCCTGTTGGGAGGAAATACCATCGTGTGGAAGAGGTTTGAGAAGGAGGAGTAGGGGAGAGGAAATTCTGAAAGATAAAATGCAACCTTCAAGACTTTCCCGAAGCTTAGCCGTGCTCCTCTCTTTGGCTGTCCTCGCCACGTTAAGGAAGAAGGGCCTTTCCTTTTTCACTATCTTCTCCTCCTCTGTGGGCTAAGCCTGGCCGAGACTAATCCTGACCCTCAGCCTGGAGGAGGTGAGCGCTGGAGCCAGCTGGCGCCTTGCAGATTTTGAGCAGCTCGTCTAGATGCATCTCAGTGTCTCATTAATGGAGGCGAGAGCTGCACTTCCAGGAATCAGGACATAAAACTTACGATGCTCAGAATTCAGAGAAAGGCAAGAATTGCAAGACTTGGTTTGTGGCAGAGGTGACATGCTGACGGCCTCTGAGCTGTGTGTGACCCACGCACACATACTTAGTGTTTTAGGCTGCATAGTATTGAATAATTGGGGAGTTTTATGAACATGCCCAGACTACAGGTTTTTTCTTTTCTTTTTTTGTTAACTTATATACAAACTATATATTTTTTTTCAAACAGAATTGAAAGAGACTATTCAGTAGTTTCTTCCTCCTGACAAAGGATTTCACAACTTTTACAGCCCATTGAACTTCTCCCCATTTAGATTACTTTTTTTTTAATATGAAGATACAGCAATGTTGAACTTGCACTTCAACATAGGAAGACATTAGCTGGAGGTGACTTGCTACGCCTCCATCCAGACATAATGATCACATGTTCAGCACACACACATGAGGTGTGCAGATACTCACAGGCCACCTGTTTACTTATTTCCATGACCAGCCTGGTCCCTGTTGGAGGGAATGGAGTTTTCATTCTGTCAGGTCTAGTTACCTCACTTGCCAGATTTGATCAAGTGGCATTGGCTCCTGAAAGGGCTGTTGGTAAAGATCCTAGGGCTCATTAGAAAAGAGCCACAGATTAGTGTTGTCTGCCATAAGCACCCGAAGAGCTTATTGTCACCTGGAGTCAATCACTAAGCATTTTGAGGAGAAGACCTGGAGGACTCCTTAAGTGAGATAGAGAGTTGCTTTCAGAAAATTTGGAAGAAATAGTAGCCAGCCTACCTGAGTCCTAGATCTGATTCCACCCCTACCTGGCTGGGCAGGATGAGTGATCATTCCAGTTCCCAGTTGCTTTGCCAGCAAGATGGGATCAGTGATCCTTTCCCTCCCTCCATCTCAGGCTCGCTATGGGAATAAAGTCTGATGCTGTGCCCACAAGGGCTGGGATACCCACAACAAGTGTTTCTATTGTTGTTCTTTGTATTTATTTGATTCAAAATCCTTTCAGCAGCGTGCTCATTGTTTAGCAAAATTTGGAAGTGGGCCTCCATCCAAGACAAGTTGTAGGTGTAACTTTGCTTTAGTTTCTGAGTTGCTAAGGAAGTTCTGTAATACACATTTCATTTTATTCGAATGTAGAGCTGGGGAAGAATCTATATAGATCCATCTATGTCTGTGTAAGGCCTATTTCCTGACCCTAAGAAGTCAGTGTGGGGCGTCAGCTCAGAGGCTGTGACCACCCGTTCCTCACTTTTCATTAGGCATAATAATCATCACAGTAATAATGAAAACAGCAGATATTTTCTCAGTGCTTACTAATAGTGAAGACATTTCAGACGAATTATCTCCTTTGATCTTTATAATAAACCTAGAAGACATTTATTGTTCCCCCCATTACAGATGAGGAAACTGCCCAGAGTTCATGGCTGTAAAATGGCAGAACTGTGAGAATTAGGATCACATCTAACATTTACTGCGCACTCACTGTGTGCCTGACACTATTCTGAGTGTTGGTATGTGCCATTTCATTTGATCTTTGAGACCAACAGGTTACTTTCTTATCCAAGTTTTTATCCCTTGATAACAAACAACAACCAAGACTCAGAGAGGTTAATCAGTTTGCCCAAAGTCACACAGCTTTGGAGGAGCTTTGCCATGTCGGTGCTTCAGGAAAAAAGTGCCTACAATGCAGTTGTACCTCAGATTGCTGTGGGAGTCATTTTATTCCTGATAAGATAGGAAATAAATTCTCAGAATTCTGTTTGTGAGGCAGAGTCAATGAAATGCTCTTTCTTTTCTTTTTTTGGGGGGGGGGTGGCGTGGGGATTTTTCTCTAATATCTCTTATGCAAGACAGAACATTCCTGACCTGTAAGATACACATTGTAGGTTGGTGGGCATGCCCCTAAGGGCCCATTGCATTCACCCTGGTCCTAGCTGCAGCCACTTCCCAAAAAGCAGTTGCATAGAACATTCCATCCCATGTCAGGAATCAGCAGCTGAGTCTCAGCGAGGTCGAGTTTGTCAAGAACATACATCCAGTTGGTCTGAAAGCAGGGTCTAGCCTCCAGATTTTCTGACTTCCTCTTTTGTGCTCGCTTCACACACATGTGGACAGACAGGTGGATCTAATCAAGTCATATTTATTGAGGGCTTACAATGTGCCGGCCTCATCCAAGCACTGTGTGTGTAAAAACTCAATTCTCATGAGCATATTGGGAGGCACTGTTATTATTCCCATTTTACAGATGAGGAGACTGAGGCTCACAGACGTTGGAAGACATTCCCACGTTCACACAGTAAATGAGTTTGGCTTCCAGCCCATGCTCTTGACTTGTATGCTACGTGGCCCGCGGCTCTTTGTGACAGTCACATGAAAAGGCTCTGAATCTGGGAACCCCTGGATGGTGAGAAACTTGGAGGTAGGTGGGAGAGGCAAGACTGTATGTGCTTGGCGTTTGTGGTGAGGCTCTGCAGCTGCCAAAGGGAGAAGGACTGCTCCGTGCAACTGGCTTGAAAAGAAACGGATCTTTTGGTTCTCCGACATGGAAGTCCACCTTCCTTAGTACAGGAGGCCCAGGCTCAGGTGAACTGCCTTCTGGCTCCAAACCATGGGTGAACATGTCGGTAACTGCTCTCACCTGGGGTACATATTCATGGAAATGCCTTGATTTTTATGCCACCGATGAAAAATACGTTTAATATTGAACACTGTGAAGATTTAATGAGATAATAAAGTCAGCTGAGGTACTTAGCAGAAGGAGCGAGTTAAGTTCAAGGGATAAATTGTCTCAAATGTTGCTTTCCTGTGAAAGGAATCTCACTTGATAATAATGCAGCACAATGCAGAATGGCCTTTCGGCACGAAAAACAAGAAAGCCGTGTTCTCTGGAGACAGATGGGGACCCGGGCTGCTCTCCCTTTCAAAGGTGAGCTGGAGCAGATTTCTCTCGGCAGCTGTGTTGGGGTGGCAGCTGGAGCTGGGTGTGGTGTGAAGGCAGGGGACCCTCCTAGGTGCTCCTGCCAGGCCACCAGGTCTGTCTGTGAATGGCGGGACAGGCAGTGCAGATAGTCTAACTGAGGCTCAGAGACCCAGGTGGGCCCAAAACTGGCTGATGTTCCCATCCTCCCAGTTCTTGGACTTGGAGAGTGAATTTCTCCCCTCTTTTCCTGAGGGGGATCTGCATTCTGTCTACCTGTGGGTAACCGTTCATTACTCTCGTCTTCCTGTTTAATTCCATGAACACAAATGACTGAGATATATTTATTTTATTATTTCCTGAGCCCCACACGTGCTGAATGGGTCATAAAATTCAAATGAACTCTTTCTTCCTGACTGAACTTTTACTCTTTGATTGGGTGTTTTGTTTTAAGAAAAGCCAATGTGAGTGATTCCAAAATTGCAGACAGGTACTTAATGGGTGATTTGTTTTATACAAGGACCTTTCTCCGAGTTATTTTAAAGAGTATGTGTTCAACTAGGTGAGGAAAAGTATTAGCTTTACTAAAAATGTGATACACAAATACTTTACATTTGGGTGCTCAGTAAATATTTTGATGATGTCCTAACTCCAGCCTGACACAGGCTCAGGTACGCAATAAACGCTCACAAAATATTTGTTGAGTGAATGAATCCTTTTCCAAGTGCCAGACCTATTTCTCCAAATATTTATTGGACGTCTGTCTTGATATTCGGTAGCAACCTCAAAATTTACATACACACATCACCTCATTTCTTTCCCTGAAATATCATATCTCCTCTGTGAGAGTGGCGAGGGAGACAGGACAGCCTCTTGAATTATGGCTTCCTCATTTACTAATCTGTGACCTTAGAACATTTACCTCTCAGAATATAAACCTCTCTTTGCCTCATTTTCCTTATCTGTAAAATGGGTCTAATAATAGTGTCTACCTTGTAGGGTTGTTGTGAGGGTTCATTTGGAATGACTGACATGGATCTGGCACATACTTCACAGTCAATGGTAGCTATTGTTATTTCCGGTTTTAGCGAATACCTCGTTAGGAACTTTGTGACAAACTTTGTTGTTAAGCCCATCTCCCTTCCTCTCCCCAGAGCTCATCTGACTCCATCTCTCCCAGTTTCCACCCATCCTAACACTGTCGTAGTTCAAGTGGTTCTTGTTGCAAATCTTGATCCCCTTTCTCTTTCACCACGACCTCTGAAGACCAGGGTGTTCTTTCTAAACTGGTTATTTCCCTCCCCATTGCCTGGGAGTCCACCTTCCTTAGTACAGGAAGCCCAGCCTCGGGTGAACTGCCTTCTGGCTCCAAACCCAAATGCCTCGCTCACCTTCGGCCATTCCCTGCCTCTCCCAGTCTCCATACTCCAGCCACACTGGACGGGACTGCTCTGGGAAATATCACAGACTTCCACTCTCTTGGCCTTTATGACCTCTCTCTGGGGCTCCCTTACTTTTCTTGTGTCATTAAAATCGTCTAGGTGTAGTCTTCCTTGATCCAGTGAGAGGCCTACAGAAATAATTGCTCCTGCGTATACACCCCACAGAACCCGATTCCTAACTGGATTATAGCACCTATCGCTTTGTGTTAGTATAGTTATTGGTTCACTTGCCCCTTTCTGCCTTCCCCATGGATATGAGCTCCTTGAGGGCAGGAACCACAGACCATGGGTCCTTATTCATGTTTGTGTTGGACTGGGGCCTAATATATGATTGTAGTCCAATAGGTTATTTTTTCTATTAACATATTCTCATGACAAAGTATATTTCTATATCTGCTCAAGAACAACTGAGTTAGGATATGAAAGTCCCCTGTAATCACTGCACCCAGTGCTAACTCCTGCCACAGTTTATGTACATCATTGCAGACATTTGCCTAGCAAATACACAAACAAATGTTTTAAAGCGAAATGGGAATAAATAATCATGCTGACACCCTACCAAAACACAGATTTTTTAATAAGAGAGGTAAACTTGTACTGTGTTTAGATGGACTTCGAAGCAAGTCACATTCTCTGTTAAAATATGGAAAGACTTGCTTCTGTAGGAAGTAATAATGTAATTCTGCAACACCTGCTTTTCTAGGCTGCCTCCCTCATAATCTCTCCTTTTCACTTGAAGGATAATAGTACGACTGCACAGAGAGACAGTGGGGATATTAATTTCTCTGTTGAACCTAAGGAGAAAGCTCATGCTTCTACCAAACTTCCATTTGGCTTTGAAGGCAGAACCATTTTTCATTTGGAGCCCAAGCGGAATGCCAAAGATGGTCAGCGGGGGTGCCCTTCCGGTGGCACCACTAAGGGTGGGTGTAAGGTTGGCAGGAGCTGAGGGCTGTGCGGGCACTTCAGGGAGCGCAGTGCGTAGGGCGGGCGGGCCCTCTGGCTGGCCTGGGGCTGAGGGCCATCTGGTCTCCTTTATCCATCACTCTGGCTCCCAGGCTCCCTTTCTGACGCTGCTCCCTCCTCTCTGCTGTTTTCAAGGCTGAAATCATCTGGTTCTTCCCTTGTTCCCACTTCCCTTCATTGTCCCGTTGGCAGGTTATTTAGGCTCATTTTGCTGTCTGGCCCGTAGCCCTTTGAAGGCACATGTTTTAACCTGGTAGTTTATTTTTCTTTCCTTTTATATTTCTACTGAGTTCATTGTTCTTCTAAACTACCTTGGCTGGACTGCGAGAGCCAGGGGCGCTCCTCGGAGGCTTGGAGCCTCTCGCAGGCACGGGTCCAAGGCGGCCCGGACTCCCTGGGTGAACAGAAGCCTCAGCGTGGGCAGCAGCAGGATGTCCTGCTTCAGTTTAGCAATCCCGTCTGGTCCCCTTCTTCCCACTCCTCTTCCTCATGGCCCCTCCGCCGGCCCATCAGTAAGTAAACCTGAGAAATACTCTGAAAGAAGAGACCTCTCAGGCCTTGATTGTCACACTGGCCTGGAGCCAAGCCTGAGCTGCCCCACATGAACCCAGGAGGGGGGCTGCTGGAAGGCAGTCAACCCCCCAAAGTGACGTCATTAACCACCCCCACCCTCCACAAACTCGCATGTGCGCTGCCTTCCCTTTCATTTAAAGGTGAAATTAAAAGTCTTCTAAGACATTCTCTAGACCAGTAATAAAACTCCAGAACACTTGGTTCATATACATACAAAACTGAGAAAGACTGTGTGTGTTCATGTGTGTGTGTAAGCATGCTTAGAACCTGGCTAGCACAATTACCCTGGGTCAATGGTCTTTTCAGTTAGTGAAGGTGATGTTTATCATTTCTTAGCATGCCTAAATATGTATTTACTAGTCATGTATGTATGTATCCAAAACAGTATCATGTACTGTTTAGTATGCTATGCATCTCAGTGTATGCATGGACTGTTTCATAAATATAATCATAAAAACGGAGCCAGTATGTCGGCATTCTGCTCACGTGCTTTTCTGATTGGGATGGTCTCATGAAAGGGGATCTTAATGCATTCTCACTTGCAATGCAGTAGGCACCAACCACGAAGAAATGAAGGAGCTAATTTATAGTTTTTTTGAAAATTGGGCAAAGGGAAAGTAAAAAAGAAGGTAAGTGCAAGTTTAGCAATAAAAGGGAAGTGAGACACTCAATGGGGGCGGGGGTGGGGGGAGGGAGTGGAGTCCTTTCCCTGTAACCAAGGAGGTCTGTAAGGAACTACAGAAGCTTTTGCTAATTTAAAATTCCACCAGCTGAGGAATAAAACACTGCTAGTTATTGAAGAAAGGTCTTTGGCACCTTCAGCACCGGAAATGAAACTTTTCATTTTGCACTGACTTGTAGATTAGTTATAACTGCCTCCCTTCCTATCTTTCAAAGGCTGAGGAACAGGCTGGCCTTAGAGATGTGATTTGCATACATTGCCTAGTTGACAGCAGTAGATCCACAGTGAAAGACTAATGAACTAAATGAAGGCAACAAAGAAATAAGGTTTTGGCAAATGACAAAGCCATTCATGGAGCCATATTTACTTCTACTTCAGCAAAAACCTGTTTTTAATTTGCATCAGGATGTTTTTGTTGGATTATGTAGGTGGAGGTTCTTTCCCTCATCAGGTGTTGCAACCTAGAGTCAGGTCTGGTGAGGGAAGAACACCCCAATACACCCACCCCTCTTCCTGGGATCCCCCTCCCATCTGTTTGCCTCTCAGTGCAGAGCCACCCTGGCCCTAGGGATAGTCCAAGCCCTCTACCAACTCTCTGGTAGACCCTCGTCATTTCAAATCCTGCTGTAATCTGTGCAAGCACGGAACCTGAAGGTCGTACTTAAAGTTAAAAACATTTCTATTCCATTCAATCACCGGAGTTAAATAGGACGCTGCTCAGTTTGATCCCCAGCCAGTTCGCCCTCACCCCCTACCTTTCACTCTTGACTTTTAAGCAGAAAGACACCCATCCGAGTTAGATCCCACAGGGCTGTGGTTAGGAATGAAACAAATCAGGAGAGGAGTCTTGGCTTTCATGAGGTTCCAAGTTCATTTACATCTTTCCTCCAACACTCAGCACTTTGCTGGGGCGAGCTTGTTTGGGCTGCCTTTGTGTGCACCCCTGCAGCCACCAGTTACAATAACAGGGATTAAACTCTCCTCTAAGCAAGGCTCCTCCCAAGAAGGAAGAACAAGTATGTGAACGAGGGGAATAACTACCTCATAGCACCTCAGGCCAGAGGAGGTGGTGGCTCTGCTCTCTCCCCCTCCACCATCTCCTTCCCTCCTCCTTCCCTACTTCCTTGGAAAGGACAGGGCCCCACCTACACACCAGGCCCCAGAGACAGGTATGAAGAACAGTGGGGGAGGAAAGGGGAGAGAGAGAGGAAGGGATTCCTTGGCCAGAAGGTATCAAGTCCCCACTTCTGAAATATTTAGCCCCAGTCTCTCTCCTTAAGCTTCCCTGGCAACTACCATTGAACAGAATGACCCTTTTTAAACCCGGATGTGGGCAATGGAAACACATCAACATCTTTTCCCAGCTCAGCTGAGGTAGATTAACTCAACCAAAAACAGAAGGCAGAACAATTTAAAGCATTTTCCTACCATAGATCTCTCTTTCTTTTAAGGTCATAATGAAAGCTCTGGTGCTGAGTTCTACTGGATGTTGAGCATGAGGCTCGTTTTTTGCAAATATTAGTCCATATAAGTCTCCCGTTTAGACACAGTTCAGATAACCAAGGCTCAGAGAAATAAGGGGACTTTGCCCAAGGCCCATGGTGGAGCCCAGGTCTCTTTGTTCCCAAGTTCAAGCTCTGTTACTCTCATGTCCCCCCTTCCAAATCTCTGGCTACCAGTACTGCCCATAGTCTGGGCAAGAGGGGTCCCTGCCCTGGGCTCAGAGCTTTAAAGTGACCAGGAGGCTCTGCCTACCTAGGGCCCACCTTCCCCCTACCTGCCCTTTTACAGTTAGACTATTGTAAACCAAAATTCCCAAATAAGTGCCAAAAAGGAGAGACTTTAGAAAAGGAGATACTTCATTCTGGTGAAACAGCTTGTAAAACAGAGAATGGCAACCTCCAGTGGAAACTCGAAGTGTACTTCACTGGGGAGGCTGCCATTTATAAGGTTCCTGCCCATGTTCCCAATTGATCCATTTTTTTTGCAAATGAGGTTTCCAAATTCATATAGTTCTGACTGATCTGAGACATGCAATTCAGATTGGTCAGTATCTTGCATTCTGATTGGTCATTATAGGGCAGTTCTAATTGGTTGGTATAGATGCACTTGAGGGTTCTGATGGGATGGGGCACGTCTCACTCTATCAGTTGAAAGAAGAATGCAGCAATTCCCTGCAGTGGTTGATTCAGACTGTGTAACCAAGGAGGGCATAGAGCAGGAACCTGAGAGTTCAGTCTGAAGTTGTTGCCAGTATATTGAATACTTGAGGAGCCCCTGTCAGCAAATGGCTGCTAGACTCTTATTTTTTTAATAAAATTTGGGCCTTTGGTTGACCATGGGAATTCCATCTCTGCAGATACATTCATTCTTGGGGTTCACATCAAATGAATCTTCTCAGTGTCCACACTACACTCCGAATACTCAGGCCCTGGAACTCTCTGACTAGATGACTCCAGCTGGGTTGAAAAATGTAGCAAATGAAAATACAGCCTGCTCACTTCAATTTGAATTGAAGATAAACAGCAAACAATTGTTTAGTGTTGCATGAAAACTTAGACGCTACTTAATGCCAAAAAAGTATTCATTTATCTGAAATTTAAATGGAACAGGAAATCCTGTGTCTTCTGGCAATCCTAGCCCCACCCCACTTCCAGAACCTGGTGGGCTTCCTCCTGGTAGCTGATTGGGTAGGATGTGCACAGAGCTCAAACATGTATACTTGGGTGTCCAAAGGCATGCAAGCAAGGCCCTTTTCAGGAGTAGAAGGAGCCCAAGGAGGGAGAGAAGGGGATCTGACTGATCCCCTTCACATGTGCCTGTTAGGGGTATTCCTACTTCCCAGATCCCACTTAAAGCATAGATTGGTTTATTTCCTAACTAACTAAATTTTCGTTTGTGATTTCCATGGTCAATTTTGTTCACAGAACACGACCCCTTTTATTTTCCTCACCTCCAACCTGATCTGGGATGAGGTTGTGGGTGCTAAAAGAAGCTGCTCAGAATTGCCAGTCCAAAAGACATTTAAATGTTGAAGCAGATGGCTTGATGGGTTTCTCAATCCATGAAATGGGGGGGGGGACTTCTGGATGTGAGGGTCAAAGTTTTAAAAAAAGTTCTTATTGATTTTAGAGAGAGAGAAAGAGAGAAAGATGAATGTGAGAGAGAAACATTAATCGGTTGCACACCCCCCAACCAGGATTAAACCTGCAACCCTAGCATGTGCCCTGACCGATAATTGAACTGGTGACCTTCTGGTACATGGGAAAATGCTCAACCAACTAAGCCATACCTGCCAGGGCAGGGGTCAAAGTTTTGGGCTCTACTGTGTAATAAGGTACCTGACCATGAATGAGATGCTTCACTTCTCTGAGGTCACTTTTTTCCTTCATATGGAACATATCCCAATCCCCTAGAGCAGTGATGGCGAACCTATGACACCTCTGACACGCAAACTCATTTTTGTGGTTGATTTTTCTATGTTAAATGGCATTTAAATATATAAAATAAATACCAAAAATATAAATCTTTTTACTATGGTTGCAAATATCAAAAAATTTCTATATGTGACACTGCACCAGAGTTAAGTTAGGGTTTTTCAAAATGCTGACACACCCAGCTCAAAAGGTTTGCCATCACTGCCCTAGAGTGTGTGGGAGGGAGAAATGAAATAACACATGAAAGTAGCCAAGTACTTGGCAGGTATCAAGCCCCATAAGTGCATGTGAGTCTGAATAGGCAGAAACAGACCCCGGACATTCCCCTTTAGTCCAGATCAGCAGGATTACCCACACAGGTCCAGCCTGGGGGCTCCTGGGTTTTCTGTGAAGCCAATATGAGATGGCTCTGAGTCATGGAGCAGGGATGTCACCTTTATCCCAGCTCTCTGGAGCATTTTGGATAAGTGAACCTAGGGGTGTGTCCTTTAAGAACCTTCTGATTCTAGGTCTGCAACTCAAAGTTACTCTATAACATGAAAGCAATGAGACTAATTCTGTCTAGAGGGCGAGAAGGACCCAGCCCACCAAGATAGGGCTCAACCATTCATCAGAACAGAAGTCTGAATGATTGCCCTGAATTTTATTGAGACTGCTAAGATCCAGTGATACTGAGAATTATTAAACAAACAAAAACCCGACTCCTTTTCAGTGCCAGGTGAATGCTCCTTCATCACAAACGATGGAAAGAGAAACGCAGATCATTCCCAACACGTGGCACGACAACGTGCTCGGCGCTTCCCCAGCCTCCTCTAGCCCGTGTTCACAGCTCCTTCCTAATTCCTCTCTTCGTTCCTTCCCCCCAACAAGCTAACTTCTGATCATCTGCCAGCAACCCTCAGGAACAGCTTCCAGAGGAAGGTGGGGTGTTGTGATCCAGAAAACATGGGCTCCGGTGTCAGAAACACTCGGGTCCCAACACCAGCCCTGCCATCTCCTGGCTACGCAGTCACAGGTAAGCTACTTAACTTTTTTGAGCCCCAGTTTCTCTTTTCACAGTGAATTACACAATCTCCCTGGCGCCTGGAACATGCTCATTAAGTGGTGGCCGTTATTATTATTGCACATGATGATTTTATATATATAAGTGAGATTATGCTTTATGCTCAATAAATGAATGGGATACTTTCTGAAAAGTTCTCTTTGCAAAAACTACAGTTTCACAAAAGCAGACATCAGGCAAAGGCATAACCTGGGCATTTTCTCTTGCCCTGAGCCCCCAGCTCGGAGGGCTCCTAGGAGTCTCTGGCATTTGCCATTCAGTCTCCGGCTTGGCTTGACAGGGTGAGACACATCTTGCTGCTGCTGGCTCACTCTGCTTGTCTGTCCCCACCGCCTCGACTCCTCATTGATTTGGGTCACGTTTACCTGTAACCATGCCTGAGTATCTGCAAGAGCAAACAAGTAGGCAGCAATGATGAAGAAAGCGCAGGCACATACCTTTCAGATAGCATCAGCGCCCCACTGGCTGGTCCCAGTGCCCCGACACGCTTCCTGCTGCCGTCCACTGTCCAACAGCTCTGCCCACTGCAGGTGGAAACAGCTCTGCTGTTCACAGCCGGGGAAGCCTGATTCTGTGAAGTAGAAGCCTTTCAATTAGGCAGGACGCCGGTGTCTTTTTTTAGCTCAGGGGTTTCTGAGTACGTGATTGTAAATTCAGCACGTGTTGGTCCTTAAAGCTTAGGCTTGATTGGTTTAGATCCGACCTACTCAGTCTGTCTCCAACGTGACAGGAAATATGGACAAGAGAAATGGACAGCCCTTTAACAGAGAATCTATAAAAATTAAAGGGTAATATGCTCATTAGACTGGATGTCATTCTGGACATCCTTCTGGATGAAGCCGGGGATGGAGGGAACCCCAGGTCCCAGGTTCCTGCCAGAAGCCGGAGCGAAGCCCGGCTCCCAGGTGCCAGAGGGAAGCTGGTGCCGGCAGCAGGGGGAAGGAAGGCCTACTTTTGCACGAATTTCGTGCATTGGGCCTCTAGTCAAATATAGAGGAAAATTTATCTTTGAAAACTTTTGAGTCACAGCCTTTCACCTCTCTAAATGGAGTGCTTCCTTTTTACTTTCAGAATGACCCTTCCCTTTAAAACCAACCCTGGCAGAAAGAGTTTTGGAAATCAATTAACAGCAAATTATGTGTCATGAAAACATTCATTTCAGGTCAACTCCCCTCCCTATACCCACTCAAATAGTCTCTAGGTTCCTTTCTTGAATATTTAAAATTGAGGGGAGGCTACCTGCTTGCAAACTAGGATGCCATGTTTTCCTGTTTCAGATGAGAAATCAACCTCGGGATGCGACCCGAAGTAAAACAAGGCATAAAGAAACCGATTTTATCAGAGGCTAATTGACAGATTCCTATGGCATATTTCTGGTCACAAAAGCATCACCGAACTTCTAAATAAAGAGCCAAAACACTGCTAATATTAATCATTGAAATAAATGTAAGCTATACATTCATTGAATAAAGATTAATAAGAACCAATGAGATAAGTATTTCCAACCCAGTTAATTCCAGTTCAGGGTTGAGGGTGGCTGGAGCCTTTCCTGGCAGCTCAGGGTCCCAGGTGGGAACCGACCCTGGATGGGACATCCTTCCATTGCAAGGCACAGACACAGACACTCAAACACACACTCACACTCACACACACACACACACACACACACACACTCACACTGGGACAGTTTAGTTCTGACAATTTAGAAACAATATAAAGTCACATCTTTGTGATGTGGGAGGAAACCCGAGTCCCCCTGCAGAGAAGGGTAGAACATGCCAAGTCCACCCAGATAGTGGAATTCGTATTTTTTTTTCTCATGGGCGAGTTTGAACAAAATGATGTTATTCAAGAACCTGCTATATTACAGATTCCATGCTCTTCTTGGAGAAATGATTTCTTCAACACAGGGAAGCACGTGGCTTATTTTAGAAAAGCACATCTTGACTACTGGTGGTAAGATGTTTATTTAACACTCACCACCTGTCTCTTTTGCTGTGCTGAATTTTAATGAGCTCTTTTAGAAAGTGATACCTAGTTATTTCTCTTGGTTCAGGCATTCATTCACTCAACAAATATTCATTGAGCATCTACTATGAGATGTTGGGTTGAGCAATGGGATAAAACAAGATAAAGAAATCAGTCCCTGCACGTGGAGAGCCTACAGTCAGGTGCAAGAGATAAATATTAACTTTTTAAAATCACAAAAAATCCAATTTTACACACTGTGATAAATGCTTTGATGCAAAAAATAAAAGCCTAAAAAGGACATTGATAAGGAACCCAGGATAGTAAGCTGCTGCAAGGAGATGTTGACAAAGTCATGAACTGGGTAATGTTATTAATTTTTTTGTATACTCAGGCCCTCGCCCAATGCCTGGAACATCGCCAATTAATTGTGTAAATTAAATAATCTTATATGAGGCCCTTTTTTGCTCCAAGTCTCTAATTTTAATAAGTAAAAGCTTGTACATACTGTCTATTGACTGGGACAGTTTAGTTCTGACAATTTAGAAACAATATAAAGTCACATCTTTGTGATGTGGGAGGAAACCCGAGTCCCCCTGCAGAGAAGGGTAGAACATGCCAAGTCCACACAGATAGTGGAATTCGTATTTTTTTTCTCATGGGCGACTTTGAACAAAATGATGTTATTCAAGAACCTGCTGTATTACAGATTCCATGTTCTTCCTGGAGAAATGATTGCTTCAGCACAGGGAAGCACGTGGCTTATTTTAGAAAAGCACATCCTGACTACTGGTGGTAAGATGTTTATTTAACACTCACCACCTGTCTCTTTTCCTGTGCTGAATTTTAATGAGCTCTCTTAGAAAGTGATACCTCGTTATTTCTCTTGGTTCAGGCATTCATTCACTCAACAAATATTCATTGAGCATCTACTATGAGATGTTGGGTTGAGCAATGGGATAAAACAAGATAAAGAAATCAGTCCCTGCACGTGGAGAGCCTACAGTCAGGTGCAAGAGATAAATATTAACTTTTTAAAATCACAAAAAATCCAATTTTACACACTGTGATAAATGCTTTGATGCAAAAAATAAAAGCCTAAAAAGGACATTGATAAGGAACCCAGGATAGTAAGCTGCTGCAAGGAGATGTTGACAAAGTCATGAACTGGGTAATGTTATTAATTTTTTTGTATACTCAGGCCCTCGCCCAATGCCTGGAACATCGCCAATTAATTGTGTAAATTAAATAATCTTATATGAGGCCCTTTTTTGCTCCAAGTCTCTAATTTTAATAAGTAAAAGCTTGTACATACTGTCTATTGAGTGCCTAGCATGGATCAGGCATTGTTCTAATTCTTTGTGTATATTAGCCTACTCACTTCTCCCTCAAAAATCTGAAGTAGGCATGAGTACTATGCCTTCATTATGTAAATAAAGAAAATCAAGGCACAAAGAAGTCAAGGCATTTGATCAAGGTCACACAGTTATTTGGTGGTAGAGTCTGGATTTGAACTTTGACCACCAGATTTTAGAATCCCATCTTCAACCACTGTGCTACACAGCTTCTCAAGAGTTAATGGGCTTTGCATTGACTAGAGGGATGTGCTGAACTGTGATGAAATCAGAAAAACAAATGGAAATAGAAGGTAGATAGCATGTATTCCCCCAGAGATGAGCACTCTTGTGGTTATAAAAGAGCAAGAGAATAATAATGCAACTATATAACAAATCACCCCCTCTCACCTGCCCCCAGCTTTTATAGCTTTGATAAATTCCTTTCTTTGACCCAAAGTAGGCATTTTCCTCCATGACTCCACAGATATCCCTGTTGCCGGGGTGACAGGTCCTGGTTGGTGGCTTTTAAAGCTTCTGGGAAAATCCACCTGCTGTAGTCACCACAAGGCTTCACCAACCCTTTACCATTGTCAGGTGCCCCTCCTCCAGAGCCAGCAGCCTTAGCATCACCTTCACCTCTCCTTTCTCTGCTGGGGCTCTTCTCTCTTCTACATGCTTCGGGCTACACATGACATGGGGGATACAACAGGCTGGATTGTACCCACCTTGTGGTCATCATAGTCTTTGCTTTTCTTCTGGGCTCCACCTCTTTCATCCTGAATCTGGGAGAATGCGGGTTCTCCCCTTCTTTCCTCTCAGAGCAATAGAGAGAGCTTCTGAGCAAACGGTCACGCACCTGCGCACCCTCTAGCACTCCAGTCTCCCTTCCACTTAGAGTTACCCTAACCTCCTGCTCTTTAGACTCAGATTTGTTTCCCTTTGACTTTTTGTTTTGTTAATTTTGGGTGCTTACTTCCTTACTTGGGAATTCATGCTCCACCATCAACGGGAGAAACAAATGGAAATAGAAAATAGATAGCATGTATTGCCCCAGAGATGAGCACTCCTGTGGTTATAAGAGAGCAAGAGAATAATAATGCAACTATATCACAAATCACCCCCTCTCACCTGCCCCCAGCTTTTATAGCTTTGATAAATTCCTTTCTTTGACCCAAAGTAGGCATTTTCCTCCATGACTCCACAGATATCCCTGTTGCCGGGGTGACAGGTCCTGGTTGGTGGCTTTTAAAGCTTCTGGGAAAATCCACCTGCTGTAGTCACCACAAGGCTTCACCAACCCTTTACCATTGTCAGGTGCCCCTCCTCCAGAGCCAGCAGCCTTAGCATCACCTTCACCTCTCCTTTCTCTGCTGGGGCTCTTCTCTCTTCTACATGCTTCGGGCTACACATGACATGGGGGATACAACAGGCTGGATTGTACCCACCTTGTGGTCATCATAGTCTTTGCTTTTCTTCTGGGCTCCACCTCTTTCATCCTGAATCTGGGAGAATGCGGGTTCTCCCCTCCTTTCCTCTCAGAGCAATAGAGAGAGCTTCTGAGCAAACGGTCACACACCTGCGCACCCTCTAGCACTCCAGTCTCCCTTCCACTTTGAGTTACCCTAACTCCGTGGTCGGCAAACTGCGACTCTTGAGCCACATGCGGCTCTTTGGCCCCTTGAGTGTGGCTCTTCCTAAGCCTTAGGAGTACCCTAATTAAGTTAATAACAATGTACCTACCTATATAGTTTAAGTTTAAAAAATTTGGCTCTCAAAAGAAATTTCAATCATTGTACTGTTGATATTTGGCTCTGTTGACTAATGAGTTTGCCGACCACTGCCCTAGAAGGGTCCAGACTTTAACTCCAAGAAACTAAACTGGAACAGGTTGTTGTCAGGGTGATGGGATGAAATCTCTGCAACTATATTTCCTTCGGCAAAAAAATATATGTATTTCATACCACACTGTCCCTGAACATTATTGCTAGTTGGTGGGAGATGTGTGTGAGACCTTTGTTGGACAATTATCCCAACGGAGAAGTGGGAAAACTTTAGGCAGCAACATTAAGAGACCAAGTCTTTGGGCCTGA
This sequence comes from Myotis brandtii, assembly GCF_000412655.1. Taxonomy (NCBI): domain Eukaryota; kingdom Metazoa; phylum Chordata; class Mammalia; order Chiroptera; family Vespertilionidae; genus Myotis; species Myotis brandtii. The sequence goes on from NW_005370354.1 coordinate 837,644, forward strand.
GCTCAGGTAGTTATTGAACATAGTTGGCTGCCTAGACTGTTCTGGAATGCCCCAAGGCCGCACTGAGAGCTGTGCGTGAAAGGGTGCAGGAGACGCTGTTTTCGTTATAGTGCATTACAGAACCACAGCTGCTGCATAGCACCAGTCACCTCCAATTCATCCTGCTCGGGCTTTTCATTAGGAATGTGTAAGCTTGTATAAAAGAATGCTTTTAGGTCTCCATGAGGCCTTCGACTCAAATGGTTGAGCTGTCATTAAAGGACTGTGGGATTCTTGTGGCTGACTCGGTATTAAAATACCTGGAAGATGATGCAAATAGGTATGGACCACTTTGCCAGGTTGGTACAGTTTCCCAAGCCTGAAGGAAAGGGAGGTTATACATCATCACATAACAGAGAAACCAGAAACAAACCAAAGATTTTCATTGGCAAAATGTACTTAAAAATGTCATTGAATTCAGCAGCAAAATCAGCATATCATATGTATATTTTAAAAGAATTGACTCTGTGAGTCATAGCATATATGAAAATCTGACCACTTGCAGAGAGGCAACATTTCAAAGCCATTCAGAATAAAAAGGGGCTTCTCAATAATGCCAAAATGAAGTTACTACTGATGTTGGATTTGTAGAATGAATAATGCCATTACTCTATTTAAAAAGATTTGGGGATTTTGCTTTGATATAAGAGCAAGGAAGGCAGCTATCCAATTAGGTCCTTACTATTATGTCCCCCGCCACCCCCATTCATTCTGTTAACTCAAATCAGAACAAATACTTGAGTCCTCAATGATTTCCTTTTTAAAAAAATGTATTTTATTGACTTTTTACAGAGAAGAAGGGAGAGGGATAGAGAGCCAGAAACATCGATGAGAGAGAAACATCGATCAGCTGCCTCCTGCACACCTCCCACTGGGGATGTGCCTGCAACCAAGGTACATGCCCTTGACCGGAATCAAACCCGGGACCCTTCAGTCTGCAGGCCGATGCTCTATCCACTGAGCCAAACCGGCCAGGGCTCAATGATTTCCTTGATATTAGTCAGAGCCCACCTCACTGGCTAGATGTACCTACTTGCAAATGGGCAGGTTTCCCCACAGGGGCTGTAAGACACACACATGGTTGATAGAGATTATAGAGTTGCATAGGCCCATGCAATATATAAACATGTGTCTGTAATGTGTTTAAAATAAAGACAGATGGAAGAATGTGCCCACTAGATGAGGAGACAGGAATATGTGTGTGTGTTGTTCCAGATCTTCATCAGTATTGCTTCAGCTCATGTCAGGTATATATTATAGCCTCCAGAAAACGTGTGCACACCCCCCTCCCCAAGGGAGCCCCAAAGAAAGGAAATTGTAGTAGGCACACAATTCATCTCTCGACACCCACCTGCCAAATGTTGGCAGACTACTCCGGATCACAACCCACATGTTGTGAACCACGATTTCACCTCCCTGGGTAGCATGTGGTTTTGAAAGGCAAAGGCTGGGAGTTTACGTTCCCAGATGCCATATGTATGCAGTTAGCGGACAACTATGGTCTCTTTATATGTACATGGCCACAAATCACTACAGATTGATGCCTGGCTGATGGACTTGATCTCCTGCAAATTCCCCATATGCTTCACTTTATTCCAAATGAGTTGGAGGAAAATATGCAGTATTTTGACAGAAAAATGGGAAGCCTCTATTTTCGGTGGAACTGTGGCATAGGAAGCTACAGTGGGTGGTGGAGGGACAGTCAACTTTTTCTTAATTTCCTTACACATTCAAAAAACAAACAGAAAGAAAGAAAACAACCTGAAGTCAAAATATCACAGCCACCGGGGCTTCCTCTGACTGGAACGGAGAGGAATGGCCATCTCCATGCTGACAAACCGCGGGATTTCCAGTTTCTTTTAAAATTGTCTCACTTTCCTTTTGTTCTCGCCCATCCATCTCTTTTCCCCTTTCCTCCTTCCTATGTATGTACATATTATTTTGCTCACGTCATAAAGGATTTGAGACAGTCAACAAGAACAAGTGCAATTACACATTACCCTCAGCACCATGGCAATTAAGAGCACAAGCTGCCCATAAAACCAATAGAAGTTATTATCGTTGAGCCTCACATAACATAGTTCTCCTATGAGTGTCCTTAGAATAAAGACCAAAGAGGGGGGGGCACATATCTTACATACTGTTTTATTATCATGGAGGAGGAAACAAATCGCTCCCTCTTGTATATGTATCCATGGGAGTGTGGGGGGGGGAGGAGATAGTTTGAGTGAGGATGGAGGGCCCTCATCTCTTGCTTTTTTCCCCCATGAAATATTTCAAACAAACAGATAAGTAGAGAAAGTATCAGAAACATCCAGTGTATACACTCACCTCCCAGGTTTAATAAAACCTATAATGTTTCCAAATTTCTTCAATATTTCAGATGTAAGTGAAAATTCCTGCCTACTCCCCTTCACTTTTATCGCCTCCACCTCTCCTACAGTGATTATGAATATGGGATTTATTTTTCCCGTACACACTTTATGCATGCTCCTAGTGGCTGACATGTACATGGTTTCTGTTTCCACCACAACAACCTACATTGTTGTACATATCTCCTCGTGCACATTTTCAAGAGTCTCCCTAGAGCAGAAGCACTCAAACTTTAAAAAACATATTTTACATTATAACCCGCAACACATACACAAACAAACTGTTTACCCTTCTGTCTCAGGTCAGATTCCCCAGCAGCAAAGAGAGACCCACTCAGAACTGCTTGTGGGAGGGAAAGCCTGCAAGCCAGTGAGGGAAGTGAGAGGGGAAGCAGCTAAGCAAAGTGTGGTTTCTGGGGAACGCTAGTCTCCGCCTGGCCCCTTAGGGAATTCTGGGCTGTGAAGGGCACCACAGGTTTTCCCACGAGGGCAAAGGGCTTGGCTTTCATACATCTTATTTGTTCTTATTTGTCAGCCATTGGTTGCTCGCCACCTGGGGTAGAGCCGGTGGGCCTGCGCTAAGGAGAGTGTAACCTGCCAGGCATTTCCCGTTGAAGTGGCTCCTATCAGCCAGTGACGGCTAGTGCTCTGGAAGGGAGTGCAGCTGTGAGCCCTTAGCAGCTAATACAGCAGTTGGGGGTGAGCACACCAGCTCCATAAGGGGGTCTGGGTGGGGCATCACGAGCATTGACCACACCTTCCAACAAGTGATACATTCTGATATCCACCCCCCTACTGTGTCCCTCCTCTCCCCTCCATTCCCCCCCCCCTTCCTTCTGTTCATTGCCCACTAAATCAATTTCATTAGTTTAGTGAATTAGTGAGGATAAGATGGATGATTCAATAAATGGTGCTGGAATAATTGACTATGTATGTACAAAGTAAAACAAAATTATATCTCTAATCTACACACACACACACACACACACATCAAATCCTTAGGTGAACAAAGATCTAAATGTGTTGTCACTTCCCTCTCCTCTCTTCTCCCTGCCCCCTGTTCTGTTCATTGCCCAGTCAAATTGATTTTATATAATGGGTCACAACCTGAAGTTTTAAAAAACACTGTTCTAGGATATATTCAGAAGGGGAATATGCCTAAAATGTTTCCATATTTCTTCAATATTTCAGATATAAGTGAAAATTCCTGCCTACTCCCCTTCATTTTTATCCCCTCCACCTCTCCAACGGTGATTATGAATATAGGATTTATTTTTCCCATACATGCTTTATGCATGCTCCTTTTGGTTGACATGTACATGGTTTCTGTTTCCACCATAAAAGAACAACCTACATTGTGGTATGTATCTCCTTGTGCACATTTTCAAGAGCTTTATTTGTTCCCTTTTCTCCCCTTTTTATTCTTTTTTTATATTGAATTTATTGGAGTGGCATTGGGTAATAAAGTTATATAGATTTCATGTATACAAGTCTATAATACATCATCTGTATTTTGTATTGTGTGTTAATTGTATAGTTTTATGACAAATCATGATATTTGATAGGGCCAAACTACCCACTTTGTTCTTCAAAAATTTCTGAGATATGTTTGTCTTTTTTTATTTTATATAAATTTTAAGACTAGCTTTTAAAATTTAATGAAAATGTATTTTGTATTTGCTATTTTATTTCTTTCTTCCAGTTTATTCTTCTTCTTATTGAGGTAAATCATTTAATAGTTCCCTTTGTGAGGGTCTGAAGGTAGTAAAGGCTCTAAGTTTGTATGTGGTGAAAAATTATACAGTTGAAAGATTAGTCATAAAATTGTAGATTGACAGTTATTTCCTGTCAACCCTGAAGATATTCTGCTATTTTTTGTCTAAGGAAAAGGCTGCTGAGAGTTTTAAAAGTCTTCTTGTTTTCCTTGATGTTCTACAGGTTCATCATGATGCATCTACTTGTGGATGTATTTTTACATATTCAGTTCAAGACAGGGATGCACTTGTAACCCAAGGATTAGTGTTTTCTTTCAATTTTAGAGAATAATTTATTATACTTTTAGATCTTTTTTTCTTCATTCTGACCCTTCCTAAATTACTATTTCATACCTTCTCCTCTTTCTTCAAACATCTAATTATTCTAATACCTCCTCTACCTTCATCATCCAAAACAAATCCTTCACCTTTTACTCCAAGTTAGCTTCTCTCAGGTTAACTCTCTTTTCTTTCTTTCAGATTCAATCCATTAACAATCCTCTTGGCTCTCATTTAAAAATAAACCCCAAAGTGATCACTTTTCACCACCCTATAAGCTACCATTATCTTTCTCCTTTTCCGTTGTCCTCCCTAGTCTATTCTTAGCATTTAAATTTTAAAATTGCATCCCCACCCTTGCCCTTATCTTTCATTTTCCTCCATGGTGCTTATCATAGTTAACATCACATGTAAGTAATCTTTTTCTTTTTCCTCTATTAACATTTTCACTGTTTCCCTTTCTCACTAATATGTGAGTTCTGGTTAGATAAGAATAAAGATGCTTAGAAGAATACGGATTTTTGTCTATTTTGTTAACTATATGCTCAGTACCCAGAACAGTGTCACACATAGAATTCATTCCACATTTGTGAAATAAATACATACATTTAAAGGGAAATTTATCTTAGATTTATCGCATCTTGGGCATATCCTTTAAGGCTGAAATTTGTGGGGGATGAGAGATGGAAAGCTAAAATAAGTGTTGAGAAATATATCTCAAATAAAGAACATGAGACTGTTTCAGAGAATCAGCATTCCATCCTGGATCTTAGCATTCATGTAAATTTTAACCCTTTGTGGTCCAATTTTATTTTTGGAATTCAAACAGTCTGGTCCAAATTAATTGACGGGATTGAATGTTGAACTTACTGACAATGCATATAATCGCAGCGGTTTGTGGTGTCGACTTCAGCTCCACGTTGGACCTGCTCCTAGCGTCTGGTCTGTCGAGTCAGCCTGGACGTTGGACCGAAAAGGGTTAAAGTCAGGGCATCATGACTGCATTCTAAGTGAGGAGATGGTGAGACAGGCAGAAGACAGAGAAACAGGAAACTTTGCAACCACCTGCCCAAGTGAAAGCTAAAGAAACAAACAAACCAGCCAACTGTCCTTCTGGGCTTCTGACCGAGGTGCTGGAAATCACAGGAGACTTTCCTGGAACATGTGTTGTGTAACAAGTCCCGACAAATACATGGATCATCAAAGAGATTTCTATTTTATATACTGAGAAGCTTTATGATCCAGGAAGTGGTCAGGCCATCTGGGATCTCCTGCTTCTCCATATGGAGCTCTGATTGAATATGTGAGAATAAGGGGAAAGCTCGATGTTAGTGAACATGAGCTGTGTGGAGTCAGCATGGGGGTGCATCAAAGGTGGTGGTGAAACAAAGGGGTTACTTTCCCACCAAGCCCTTGTAGAGGAAGACAGAAGGTAAGCATTCCTGACAAGAAAGGAAAAATGAGCCCCATTTCTCCCAGGTGATGATATTATGGGATGCTGCCACAGACAGAGAACCAAGCATTTTATTGGGATGGAAATTAGTGAGAAATTCATGGAAGCAGCATGTCACCAGGAAAACAAATTGTTTTTAACTATAGGAACCAGCAGGTATTCTTCAGGAAAAGTAATAATAAATTGCATGTATATAGCATGTTATACTTTTTTCAAAGCATATAAACCTCATAATTTGATATTTTCAGCCCTCTGAGGTAGGTAGGACAAACCATTTGAAAAGCAGGAACTGAGCCATAATTCTTTCACCACAGCCTCCTGCCCTCCTCACCCTACCAGGATCTAGTATGGTGCTGGATGCACAAAGAGCTCTAATCCCTCTTTATTATAGTAAGTCCCATTTTACGGTTAAGATTGAGAGAAATCGTGAAGTTATTCGTCGCCAAACATCACATGGCACAGCTGGACCCAGGAGTACATTTAATAACTTTTAAGCCTTGTGCACTCAACATCCCATCACATGCCCTGCCAAATGCGCCAATGTCCAAAGACCTCACAGATACAGGAACAGGAAATACAAGTGTTCTTGGCAGTTATCTCGTGCCAAGGGTCATTGACCTTCTTGATGAAGAGCTACTGTTGACTTACCTAAAATTTAATAACCTACCAATGAAGCCACTATTAAGAGTTGCTCAACATAAGCACAACTTGCCAGCTCCGAGAAGCTTGGCACAGCCATTGTGTTGGCTGGAATGTTCAAATTCATTCATCCCAGGAAATTTTATTAAAATATCTAAGATTGGCCTAACCTCAAGGAATTAGTGCCAAAGAGGTTCAAGAAGAACAAAACAGTGGGGTTTTTTTTCAGCACAAGGTGACTGACTCAAAAAGCCTCACTCTTTTTTTCTCTTAAAGTCAGTGTCCAGCTCCAACACAAACATAGGTAACAGACCTCCTCACCACAGGTTTTCCGGTGTGCGTCCTCTATCTAAATGGAAACCCATCCCACATTGTAGGCATCCACCTGCTAATGGGAGACTCTCGCTCAGTTCAACTCATCAGCAAATGTACGCAGTCTTCTCCAGACCCTCTGCCATGCATGTTAATGTCTCCAGAAACCTACCAATTATGGTAATATACGGGGCCTACCAAACCCCACTGGATGAAAACATAGGTGTCTCTAAAATTTCTTCTCTCGCTATCGCCCTAATCCACATATATACAACAACAGAGGTAATATCCGTCACTAACTCTTTTTCTTCCTCAATTCCCTAGCCTTTTTATTTCCTTAAAGTGAATTAAGTGACTAGCATGTCATCATTAGGATCCCGCCATAAACAAAGTCATTTTCCTTGCGTCCCAAATGATTCTGGGTTTCGCTGGCTCCACTAAAACTGTCAGTGGTTAAGAGCTGTTGCCACTTTTCACCACGCATTTACATAAAAAGAGCTAGGGCTCTCTATCGCCCCATCCTTTCCTTTTTTATCCTGTTCTGGAGGGACCTATATGTTACCATAATGCTATTTAGTGATTTTGGACAACTAAAGGGCTCAGTGGTGACTATCTTCCCATTAGCAGTAAAGAAGAGACTGGCTTTGGACTAACTTATCTCAAAAAGTGAGAATTCTAGATTGAGAAGTTGAGCCTTGCTTTATCTCAATGGCCAGCTGACATTGAGAAATCTTTTAAATGAGAAGGCAATGATTGATGGGAGGGATATATTTAGAAAGTTACCAAATTAGTTTGTTTCTAGATTTTTTTCTTTGCCTCCTATTGAAGTCTAGAATTAAAATATTGAGTTTTATTTATTTATTGAAATTTTATATATTTTACAAAAGGAATGTGAAGTTGTCTGCCACAAAAGATGTATTAGCTTACTAATGAAATTAATATAAAAAACTAGATCATGGGACTGCTTTTCAAATCAGGGTAAATGTGTTAGAAGAAACAGTTTATCTATGGTGGCAAAAAGTCAGAATTATAGAAGTATAGCTAAGGTTTCTAGAGCCTCAAGGAGAAACGGTTAACTAAACAATAACTCAAAGATTAGATGATGAAAAAGCCAGAAGCAGACCATGGCCTGGAGGATACCAGAGGTCTGTTTTTTGGTAGTGGCAGTTTCTTCGTAAGGAGGTGCCTTGGAATGTGAAATTCCTTCGTGTAGGTCTAGCCAACACTGTGCTCTGATCAAGCCAGAGATTTGGCTCTGACTTTCCTGGCTTTCAGAGAAAAGGGACAATATGGTCAGTTATCCAGCTTTTGATAGCAGAATGGAGGAAGCTTAATAGGTCCTCAAGCTGATACATTTTGGCAAAGAAATTGTCTCTTCTTTCACTTGCAACATGAACAAATTCTGGGACCTAATGTATGATTATAGCTAATAATACTATATGCTTCAGAGTTACTAAGAGATTAGATCATAAATGTTCTCACACAAAAAAATAGTAATTATATGATGGAATGGGGGTTTAACTATTTGATATATTGATTACTGTAATATATCAAATATATCACAGAATATTAAGTCAACATATATTATACAATATTATATATCAACTAGAGGCCCGGTGCACAAAAATGTGTGCACTCGGAGGGGGAGGGGGGGTCCCTCAGCCCGGCCTGTGCCCTCTTGCAGTCTGGGACCCCTCAGGAGATAACGACCTGCTGGCTTAGGCCTGCTCCTGGGTGGCAGAGGGCAGGCCCAATCCCTAGGTGCAGCCCCTGGTCAGGCTCAGAGCAGGGCTGATTGGGGAGTTGGGGCGCCGCCCCCTGTCATGCACAGAGCAGGGCGGATCGGGAGGTTGCGATGCCACCCCTAGTCACGCTCAGGGTA
>NW_005370354.1:847212-858035 GCF_000412655.1 Myotis brandtii
TTTTTTATTTTATTCTGGGCCAGCTTTAGCTCTGGCTCTAGCTGTGAGGCTTCCGCTGCTGAAAGCTGGTATCTGGTTTGTTTGCCGTTCTATAATCGAAACAATGTATAACTTCAGCTCTGAGATCCCGGCAGGCTTTTGTTTAGCTTCTACATTTGCAACATAGTACATAGTTGCTTAGAGTTGCAACTCAGAGGCTGGCAAGTTAGGCGTTCCGTTGGAGTCTGCAGTCACTGGAGCAAGGAAGCCTCCCTGCTCGCTTCCAGCTGCCTGGCTGCCGGCCACCATCTTGGCTGACAGTTAATTTGCATAAGGATACGCTGATTAGCCAATGGGAAGGGTAGCGGTCGTACGCCAATTACCATGTTTGTCTTTTATTAGTGTAGATTATCTCTCAATAAAACTAGAAAATAAAAAGGAAAATGTCACTTCATTGTTGGCTTTGAAGAAGTAGGCTATGATATATATGAGTACCCATGGCAAGAGCCACATGACAGGGAACATTGAGCATCTTCTCAGAGTTGAGAACAACTCAGCAAGATGGAGACCTTAGTCCTACAACTGTGAGTAGATGAATATCAAAACCTGAGAGCTTAGAAACAGATCTATCCTCAGTTGAGCCTCTGATGATACCTCAGCTCTTACAGACACCTGGATTACAACCTGATGAGATCCTCAGGTGGAGATCCAAGTTTACTCTGTGCCTGAACTTCTGACCTACAGAAACTGTGAGATAATGTGTGTGTGTGTGTGTGTGTGTGTTGATTCAGGCTGTTAAATTTGTGGTAATTTGTTCCACGGCATAGAAAACTAATACATCTGGGCATTAAAAGACATGGGCACCTATCCTTGAATCAATCCTGTATGAACATGAATAGGTTACTTTACCATATGTAGCATCAGAACTAGAACTTCATGGGATATTAGAACTCCGGGAACAATCTTATAAAAGTTACTCTTGTTTATGTTTCTCTACTGATCCATAAAATCTAAGTCTAAAAATCCCTGGTTTGAGAACATTCTAAATATGGAGTACAGATTTTCTGGAGTGGTTTTTAATGCTCCCAATACAAGCTTCAGTGAGTGTGTGTGTGTGTGTGTGTGTGTGTGTGTGTGTGTGTGTTTGGGGGGGGTGGGGTGGGAAAGCAACTTATTTAATGTGACCAGAATAGATGGACAGGGCGCTAAAAATCCAGAGGAGTGCAGAGTGGAATAACAAAGTCTAATTATAAGTGACATGAAAAGGGTTCTATTACCAGCGGTCAAATCAGAGACACCAGTGACTAAGTAGACAAATATGAGAGTCAGAGTTCTTGGAGGTTTTGATGTGACAACCAATAGGAACAAATGAGTGGATGGATTTGGAAATTCATAATTTAATGATGGTGGCCTGCAGTGACTTCCTTGTTTAGAATTAATTTTCTCCTGAATACCTTTTGGAAACTCAAGGCTCATCATTGTGGGTACTCCTCTGTTGGAGAGCTAGGAAAACGGTGACCTCAATCCACAGATCATACCTAGAGAAGGCAAATTGCTTGCCTAAAGCCACATAGCATCATCTCAGGGAATAAGTCTGTTGTCACTGAGGTCATTGAAAAAAGGATAGAATGAGTTTCTCAAAATGCTTGGAAGATGCAAAAATGGGAGGTGGTGAAAGTTCTGGTGAAGATAGAAAAGCAATACAAAAGCAAACTGAGATCAGGAATGCAGGCAGGAAATAGTCAAATGTGGTTCAGATTGGAGGAAGAGAACCCAAAACATCTGGGGAACAATAATTTGAAACAGATACTCTCCAGGAAAAAGCAATCTGGAAAACAGTTGTACGGTGAGAGACTTGGGTAGCACTGTTAAGATAAATGGGGTCCCCAATGCCTGTGCAGTGGCCACATTGGGTTGGAAGTCACAGTTAGGGAGAGTCAATGGATAAGGAGGGAAGATGTAATTCTTTGAGTCTAAGTATCTGAAGCCACGCTCTTCCAGCCCTTCTTGGCTGTGCACTCAGATCCCTCTGGCTGAAGGAAAAGTCATAGGTAATGCACTGCTAATGAAGACAAGGTTCTGACAAATGAATCCTGTTATCCCTCAAGGCAGCTGGAGCCGCTGGGCCAATTCTTCAGGATTTCACCAATCTATCTCTCTCCCTCTTTTTTTTTTACCCCAATGTGCATTCAAATATTACCATGGTCTCTGTGTGCCATCAATTAAAACAGGTTAGGACCCACAGACCTATTAGAGTAGACTACCCTATTCTCTGCCTGTTCTTCTTTCTAAATACCATCAATTAAAAAAATTTTATACCTAAGTATTGCACAGGTACTCCTTACTGAAAAAAGCACAAACACTAGGTTTTCACCTTGATGAATTGGGTAGACTGAACACACCTGTGTAACTAGAATCCAGAGTGATATGTTGAACATCACCAGTACTCCAGAAGCACTTTCCTGCCCCCCCAAATGGTGCCCTCCTCCTGATCACTACTCACCCCTTAACAGCATAGATCACTTTTGCCTGAACTTAGACTTGCAAATTTTTATGTCTGGCTTCTTTTGCTCAATATTATGTTTGTGAGTTTCTTGTATGTTGTTGCATGAAGTTACACATTTTCATTGTTGCATAGTATTTCATTGTTGCATTGTTGGGTAGATATATTTATTCATTCTATTTGTGATGAACATGGGTTGTTTCAGTTTGGGACTATCACGAGCATTTTTGTTTCATTGGTGAGCATATGTACATATTTGGTTTTGTCTCAACCAGCTTCTAAGAGTTTTTTAAGATAACCTTCTCCAAATTGCTTTATATGCCTGAAGTTCCCATGAGCTCAAGACACATTTAATTATCTTTTTCTCTCTGTCTCCCTTGGGAAAGCCGGAAACAATCAATTGTCATTATTAACTACTAGAGGCCTGATGCACGAAATTCGTGCAAGGGTAGGCCTTCCTTCCCCCGGCTGCCGGCTTCGCAGCCCTGGCTTCGGGGCCCACCCCCAATCCGCACCCACTTTGGTCTGGCACTGCCCACATCCACTGCCACACCCCCCTGGTTCCCCAGTTCTGCAGAGCCCCCCCGATCAATTGCCTGGCAGAGGGTGGCCTAGGCCTCCCTCTTTGGGGCGATCATGGGGCAATAGTCAGGCCCCTGGATCAATCGCATCACCAATGTATGTCATAGCATGGTCATCTGGACAGTCGTTCTGCTGTTGGGCCGTTTGGACGATTTGCATATTATGCTTTTATTATTATAGATTATTCTCAACTAAGTCACACCAAGATATTCATTTACTTTTTTCAGAAGCATGATTACAAGTGAAATATAAAATGTTTACAAGCATTCTGTGAGAAACCTTTGTTCAAAAATTGAGCCAGCTTTCTGTTCAATGGCTACTGTAAAAAACAGAAGGATACCTGTCTAGTGAACCTACCACGAAAGAGGCATTGGATGTCATCACTGCCCCAGAGGAGACAATAAAAAGGGTCAGAACCCAGGGTTCCTACCAGGATTCCCTTTTGATAACTCCATAATCCACCTCAAAGAGGTTGACCAACATCCGTTTACCACATGTGTATTCAAATATTACCATGATCTGTATACACCATCCTATATAATAAAAGCATAGTATGCAAATTGTCCCCTGGACTGGGAGTTCATCCAGGAGTTTGACCAGGGGACAGGGCTGGCTGGGGGAAGGAAGGGAGGCCCCGGCTGGCAGCCGACAGCCGCTAGGGACACTACCAGTGCACAAATTTTGTGCACTGGGCCTCTAGTAAAATATAAAAAGCATGCTCTTTTTTTGATGCTTTAATATAAACAATTGATAACTCTCCCTTCTCTGATAAAGATAGTAGAGATTTAATGCCTAACTGATGCCAAGATTTGAATAACACAAGTATCTTAAATACTCTCCCCACTACCACTTCTTGCCTTAGAAGAAATTTGTTCTCCCAGGAAGGCTAAGGGTGCTTCTCTGTTTCCTCTTTGGGAGAGGAGACAGAAAGAACCAAAATTCAGTTTAATCTCTGACAGGTCAGCCTGTTCTTCTAGTGCTGACATTTCCCTTGAAGCAAGCATTTTCCTGAGGTGAACTGGATATGCATTATTTAGGGGAAACATTTTGCAATAGACTGATGCCCAAGGCATCATTAATATGAGGAACTATCCATAGCCAGTTTGGCTCAGTAGATAGAGCGTCGGCCTGTGGACTGAAGGGTCCCAGGTTTGATTCCCACCAAGGGTACATACCTGGGTTGCGGGCTTGATCCTCAGTAGGGGGTGTGAAGGAGGCAGACAATCAGTGATTCTCTCTCATCATTGATGTTTCTATCTCTCTCTCCCTCTCCCTTCCTCTCTGAAATCAATAAAAATATATTTTAAAAAAGATGAGGAACTAACATGGCGATAGAAAATAAAAGAAAAAAGAAGTCTTGTTTTGTTTGAATGGCTTTATGATTTAACATTGAAAGGTGGTTCTATCAATGTTCCCTCCCCTGTAATTAACAGAAATGAATACAGATGAACTCGAACAACAGCAACAAAAAAGATTTACTGGGAAGACATTGAGAACATCACAGACGTGAAGTAAGACTGGAACATGCATGAAGAACCAGCATGCTTTCTGTCCAGGGAGAAGGACCACCCAGTTTGCATTAGTGCTCCTTCCTTGGGCCAGGCAATGTGGCTGGAGTTGGGGTGGGCTGTGGCAGGCTCTGGGACTCAGCCTGGGTCATGGGCTCGCTACTTCAAGGGCAGGTCTGTTACCAGAAAGGAGTCAGAGGAGGTGCTGGCAGACATAAGCAAGGGTGATACAAGGGTGACAGCTGAAGTCATCAGCTTACTGATGGAAATAGTAACAGAAAAAGGAAAAGTGGTCTGATAAAGGTGCTAAGGTTGGTAAGTGTGTGTAAAAAGTCCTGGACTAATGACAGTATGCAAAGATACAGGAAAAGGCTTTACTTAGGCATATGTCATAATCAGAGGCTAGATTAGCTCAGTGTATCTGATTGTTATAGCTACACATTTTTTTCTATTTAAAATTATTATTAAACTTTCTATAGGAAAGTAACTTGTTATTGTAAATCTTCCCACTGAAATAATTGTTTTTATAACATAATTCTCAATAATATGAGGTTTCTTAAGAAGCTAACTATTATAGCTGGTTGGCTTTCTTTCTTTTTTTCAGTATGGTCCATGAGATTGATAAAATTTGTTTTTATGTAAACATTTATGTTCTCTCTATACATTTATATCTTCTCTTTATAAACATTTGTTTATAAATATTTATAAATATATGTATTTATACACAATTTATATAAACACAGAGTCTTTGACATTATTGATCTATCTAAAATGGAGAACGGTTTTTTCATTTACCAATTCTATTTTATTTTTGTCACTTTCTCCTGATATTTCAAACATTTTCCCTTTGTACATTTGCATGCGATGAGTTTTTGGTATAAGAAATTTGTTAACTTTTATCTTTGTTATGAATTGAACCACTTATCAACATGAAATTATACTTTTGTCTCATGCTTATTGCCTTGAATTTTCTTATATAAGTATTGTGACACCTCTATTTTGGGGAGGGGGAAATATGTTTAATATTTTTATATCTTTTTTATTTAGGTTTATCACTTTTAATAAACTATCATTGAATTTTGAAAATCTATTTTGAAATCTTTGCATTTTAATTGGGAAGGTCAACCCATTTATTGACATAACTATTTTGATTTTACTCCTAATATATTTTAATTATCCCCTCTAGGCTCCTTTGTTGTTTCCATTTTCTCTTCCTGTATAGAAGATAATATACTTACTTTTATCTCCTACAGTGCTCTAGGAGGTTTATTTTCTATTTTAATTTTATTTTTTAAGTTAAAAATTGTTCTTTGATCAGTATCTCTTTAAATAATAAACATCAAAAACAAACATGAATCTTTTGAGAAACCTTATTTAAGATAGATAAAGAATTTAATATTCTTATGTATTTTTTCATGCTTTCTTCCCTTCTTATTTTTCAATTTTTGAAAATATAATTTGGGGATGGGGGTTAGCACTAGCTTATTTTATTTAATTATTACTAAAAGAATTAATTTTTATATTTTATGTCTAATCGTTTAAGAATAATTATGGAAGCACTTGCTTTTACAAACATATCTAGTACAATTACTTACTTAATTAATTTTTAGGGTTAAAGTTGAATTTCTTCAATGCATAGATTTTTCCATAAGCTCATATTGCCTTGTGGGGTTGATTTTTCTAATTGTTTCTCTAGAAACTATCCCGATTCCTTGGACAAAGAAGTTTACTGCCTCCCACTGCAGCTCTTTTTCCCAGACTTACTTGCAGCTATAAATGACCACGTGACCTACTTGTAGCCCAGGAATTTACACCTAAATCCACTGATGAGGATTATAAAAATGCTCTTATTTTCTTTTTTTAAAAACTTTCTTATAGAATTTTTTGGGAGACATTGGTTAATAAAATTATGTAAGTTTCTGGTGCACAATTCTATAATACATGTTCTACATATTGTATTGTGTGTTCACCACCACAAGTCAAGTCTTCTTCCATCACTCTTGCCTACCTTCCCTGATCCCCCTTTCCTCCTGATAATCAACATCTTAGTACAATTATTTAGATGGACATGTGGTTTCAATACTCATTCTAAGTCTCTTAATTTTGCAATTAACAATTGTTATTATTATAACCGTTATTTTTAGAAGATATAAAAAGCAACTGGAAATAACAATCAGGATAGCAAATACTTGTTAAAACTTTGTCCACTGTTTTCTTGCCTTTAGCCCCAGCAGCTGTTTTTGAGGGATGTCTTAGAAGCAGGTGTAGTATGTTTAATGGCCATAAGACACGGATTTTTTTCCTTTTCTTTCTAATACCAAAATCAAGCTTCTCTTCATAAAACCGAAAGTTCCACCTGCTCTGGAACACACTCTAGATGCAAAGGGTTTGTGCTGTTTTGACTAAGAGGAAATTGAAGAATCCAGCCACAGCAATGTGAGAGCGATGATAACCTTATTCAGATTTTCTCCCCTCTCATTACTAATATGTCCTTTGCATGGCAGCCTTCAGAGGCACAAAAACCTTCTGCATGGAGATGTGGTCCATATTTTCTTCTCTTCTTTATTGCCATATAGCTAATGTTTGTCTCTTGTCACTGCTTTCTATCACCGGGCATATTTTCTAAGAGCCATTCGTTTACTGTCAGAAATGACTTTTCTGGTTCCCAGCACTTGCCTTCCATTTTGTATGTAATGTTAGTGGACCGCTAACCTCAGGAGGCCACCTGCCCCTCTGCCATCCAACCAGCTTCTGGGTCTGCCTGTGTGTGTAGGGTGTTAAACCTTCCCACCTGCTCTGGAACACACTCTAGATGCAAAGGGTTTGTGTTGTTTTGACTAAGAGGAAATTGAAGAATCCAGTCACAGCAATGTGAGTGCGATGATAACCTTATTCAGATTTTCTCCCCTCTCGGTACTTATATGCCCTTTGCATGGCAGCCTTCAGAGGCACGAAAACCTTCTGCATGGAGATGTGGTCCATATTTTCTTCTCTTCTTTATTGCCATATAGCTAATGTTTGTCTCTTGTCACTGCTTTCTATCACCGGGCATATTTTCTAAGAGCCATTCGTTTACTGTCAGAAATGACTTTTCTGGTTCCCAGCACTTGCCTTGCATTTTGTATGTGATGTTAGTGGACCCCTAACCTCAAGAGGCCACCTGCCCCTCTGCCATCCAACCAGCTTCTGGGTCTGCCTGTGTGTGTAGGGTGTTAAACCTGCCCCTCGAAGCAAACCACATCGGGTATTTTCTTCTTTTAATGCTGTGGCGTCTTTTTGTCATCCTATGTGAATGTAAGCTTCAGAGCACTTGGTTCTTGGAATTCAGGAGGAAACAACACTTGCTAGAAGCCTCTGATGACGAATGGCTCACAAGGCCCCTTAAATGAAGCTGTCTGCAGATTTTAACAAGTGTGTCAAGGTTCTAAGTACCTTTTTCCATTTGAGATATTAAGATGCTCCTATGAAAAGACCTCTGCAAAGGTCAAGGGTGTCATTTTAGTTATTTCATAGTTCAGGCATGCTTGAACCAAATGTAGACTTTTGAAAGTCTTTCTCATTTCTTACCAAGCCCAATCTTGATGTGGTGTCCGCTGATCCTTGTCCCACTGTGGGTTAGGTAAGAAAGGGTCACTTTTCTCTCACGGACACATTTGACCTTCAGGGTGGCTTGTGGTCAGGAAAATGTCAGTCTGTGATCGCCTCACGCTTTGCCTAGTCTTAGGGGGATGTGGCAGGCGTGGTTTCAAGGTGTGACAGGAGGACTTGTGAGAGTGCTCGGGGCTGGAGGGGGCTTTGGGGGCCTCCACAGGGGGTGTTGGTGGGCGACAGGACGGGGAAACTGCTATTCTCAAAACTGCAGTGTCCGTTCAGAGCAGGAAAGAAAGCAGCTGGCAAATTCTGTGAAGAAAGGGCTCTCTTAGAACCGTGTTTGAGGTTTTAATAGAGAGGGTTTCTTAGAATATTTTTACAGGATACAAAGGCTCTGAACAATAAGGAATGGGGAAGAAGGTAATTTTCTTACATGGCTGGTGAGCTAGGGTTTCAAAAGAATGAGTGCTATCTGCAAGAAAACTAGAAACAGGGTGACTCATTACAAAAACTGTGTCCTTAAGATGTCAAATGAAGGGTCATAGGTGGGGGTAAAACAGGCGGTTAAGCTGGCCTTGAGGTGTGGCAAGCTGAGGCTTGGAAACACTCTTGATTGGTTGATTGGTTGTGGACGATCATGATAATGAGAGCGGACATGCAGTGAATGTTTTGCTGAGCGTGGGCTGACATTATCTCATTGAATGAGCCCAGCGGTTTATAAAATAGCTATTACTTTATCTTACAAAGGAGCATACGAGTGACAGGCCTAATAACTAAGTCACAGAGCTAGTAGATGGTTGAGTCGGGCTTGGAACTTAGGCGGTGACCCTTAATTACCCAACTGGACTCACGTTGCTGATTGGCCAGCCCCGCTTTCTCCCGCCCCATCGCTAACAAAGGAACAAGAAATCCTGGAGCTTTGCTAGTATTCCTCCCACGTGAGGGGTCAGCCCTTGAGGAGGAGCTGGTCTCAGCTCCAGGATAGGTGCTGCTAGCGCATTGCGTGACTCTCTTGAGTTATGTTTCAGCGCCCGGGCAGTAGTCTGCGTAGGGGGCCTATCTACTCGCTCAGGAAACAACCATCGCTGGGCTATTTTTCTTTATTTATGGTTTGTGATCACTGCCAGAAAATTCCTCAAGGAGTGCATTTAAATATGCCACATTGGTATTACTATATGCGTACTCTGGGTGAAACATTTATGATAAATCAAGTTTTTAGGTGCCTTCTGAGGGAAGTGCTGATGGAGAAATACATCTGAAGAAAACTTTTCTCTTAGCAGTAGTTACTTGAGGAAACAGCTCCATTTATCTTGCGAGGGCTTGTGTGAGGGGAATACAGACCACCCAGAATTACATGTCGGCATCACGCAAGAGGAAAACCAAGTATCCAAACTTAGCTCTAGGCTTCTTCAGTCTTCTGTGCTGTGCCATGTTAGTCCCTCTCCCTTTCACCCAGCCCTCGCCTTCTCTACTGGCAAAATGGGCAAATGCCTACTTTCTGTCAAGCCTTTTACCCCAGCCAAAGTACCACCCTTCCCACAGCCTGGAGGCTTTTCTCAGCCTCCTCCTGTGGTTAAATCCTACACACACCTGCCCTCAGGTGCACGGAGTCACTTCCTCAGAAACACCTTTGCTGATCCCTTTCCTCTCCCCAGCCTAAGGTGGTATCTTTTCACTATTTTTACTTCCTGACCCTGCTCATCATTTGTAATTTTATACTTATTTGTGTGGCATTAGTTTAATGCCTATCTTCTTCACAAGACTCAGAGTTTACTGAGAGCACACACTTCCGTTAACGGCTCTCACAAGTGTCTTCTTGCCACATAGGTGTCTAAATATTTGTGTAAAGAATGTACTTTGTCTGGGCCCTTAGACATATGGGCACATAGCTTTGCTTCTAAGGTGTCTAAATATTTGTGGAAAGAATGTACTTCGCCTGGGCCCTTAGACATATGGGCACATAGCTTTGCTTCTTAGAATATATATATATATATTCATCCTGTTGGATTGTAAGTTCACTGACATAAATAATTGTAATCCCCAATGCCCCAATGCCCACCATAGTGGAACATGAAAGTGATCAATAAAAGCAAGTGACATATGTCGTAGCAATATCTTTACCGATACAGCTCCTAGGTCTGCATATATATATATATATATTCATTCATCCTGTTGGATTGTAAGCTCACTGACATAAATAATTGTAATCCCCAATGCCCACCATAGTGGAACATGAAAGTGCTCTATAAAAGTGAGTGACATATGTTGTAGCAACATCTTTACCAATACAGCTCCTAGGACAATGGAAACTAAGGAGAAAATAAACAAATGGGACTACATCAAAATAAAAAGCTTCTGCACAGCAGAGGAAACCATCAACAAAACAATAAGAAAGCCCACTGAATGGGAGAACACATTTGCCAATGATATCTTCAATAAGGTTTAATCTCCAAAATTTATAGGGAATTCATACAACTTAACAAAAGGAAGATAAACAATCCAATCAAAAAATGGGCAAAGGACCTAGACACTTTTCAAAAGAGGACATTCAGAAAGCCAAGAGACAAAAGCCAAGAACATGAAAACATGCTCAAAGTCACTCATCATCTGAGAGATGCAAATCAAAACGACAATGAGGTACCATCTCACATCTGTCGTCA
>NW_005370354.1:859230-867225 GCF_000412655.1 Myotis brandtii
AAAGAGAGAGAGAGGAGAGAGAGAGAGAGAGAGATTCTGGTGCTAGGGACAATGATAAAGAGCGTGATATAGTAGTTGCTTAATGCTGTTGAAACATGAAATATGACGTAGGGAGTGGTAGAGGTGAGGCTAGAGGGGTAAGTCATGGATGATCTTAGAAGACATACATAATAATGTGTCTTCTTTCCTTTATGTTTTTCTCTACAACCTGGGCATTGAAATTAATGGTATTTTTCTTGGTCACTGAGACCAAGGCTGGCATTACAGAATGCAGGAAAATTTGAAATACTGAAGTTGAATAATTTATTCATTAATTCCTTCATTGATTGTTTACTTAGTATCTACAAAGAATCAAGCACAGGGGATGGTTACAGATTCAAATAAGGTACAGTGTTTACCCTTAGGGAGTTCAGTATAGTATTTTACTCTTGTTTATGCAATGAGTTAAATGTAACAGTGGAAGTCAGCATTTCTCAAACATTTTAGTCTTATGACTCCTTTATGCTCCTGAATATTATTGAATATCCTAAAAAACTTTTGTTTATGAGGGTATTAGATATGTAATTTATATATACAGGTGTCCTAAAAATGTATACACACACTTTGAATAATTACAATGGCAGTGTTTATTAAAATATATTTCATTTTCAAAATTGAGCTATCCTTTGTTAGTGTGTATACGTTTTTTGGGGACATGCTGTATTTATACTATGAGAGTATTATTTATATACAGGGTGGGGAAAAAGTAGGCTTACAATTGTGAGGATGCAAAACACAGAGTTTATTCATGTATTATTATTTATTAATTATTGTATTATTTTCCATAAGGACAATTGTAAACCTGCTTTGCCCCACCCTGTATATGTAAATTAAAATAGAAAATTTAGAAAAGATTTATTAATTAAAATAGTAAACAAATTAAATATTAACATAAATAACATATTTTCATGAAAATAACTATATCATCATTATTTTCCTTTCACACAAAAATTTAGTGAAAAGAGTGCCAATGTTTTACAGTTTTGCAATTCTCTATGCCTGGCTTAATAGATGTGGAATTCTCATATCTGTTTTCTGCATTCAATCTGTTGCAATCTGTTGTTTGGTTAAAGTCCCTGATGAAAACCCAGCCTCTACAGTTATGTGTTTGGGTAAGGGTGGAATATTTCAATAGCCTTTTTAGATAATCATGGATATTCTTCTTTGGCACTACACCAAAACTTGACAAGTGGTAGTTTCTTAAAATTTAGTTGCAATGTGAAATCTGAAATTAATTAATAAACTTTTTCTATCTGTCACATAAATATTTATTAGTCTCCCTTGCATTGTGAATGAATTTTTTAACTGGGCATGATTTTATAACATAAGGGAGTAGTCATTTGGAAAATACTGAACGAACCATAAGTACATTTCATTATAAAACATGAAATAATAATATAAATATGCTATCTATATATATAAAAGCCTAAGTGACCAAATGACCGAACAACCAGTCGACTGGTCGCTATGATGTGCACTGACCATCAGGGGGCAGACGCTCAACACAGGAGCTGCCCCTGGTGGTCAGTGCACTGCCACAGCAGGAGCGCCGCTCAGCTGACTGACAGGCACCAGATGCAGGGCTCACGGCTGGCTGCCGCAGCCCGGAGACTGCAGCAGAGTGGCAGTGAACCTACTGAGCAGCGGCTGGTGGCCAGGATGAGCAGGAGCAGAAGGCAGCGTTGGACTGCTAGTTTCGCCCAATCCCCACAGGCCACATCGAGGGACCTCACTGGTGCACAAATCCGTGCACCGGGCCTCTAGTAGTATAATAACAATAAAGTATCATAAGTAAACATAAATAAAAATTTATTAATATCATGACTGACCTCATCAGAAGAGTATAACTACTGGGAAGCTGTAAAGCTCATGGTGACAAGTTTACCAAAATTCTAAGTTTTGTTTGAAAGTTCAACTTTCATCACTGGCAGCAAAGGGTGTCAGCTGTTTCTTTAAAGGGACAGGCTCACGTAATCCACTTTCTAGAAAATGTCAGCCAAATATGGAAGTCTAAATAGTCATAGTGTTTATGTAAGTCATTCTTTCAAGTAACAATGGCATTCCATGAAAACAGTGAGTACTTTAGCTTGTAATTCAGTCACACTAATGTTTTTTATCAAGACATCCATAGAAGTAAGCCAAGGTCTGTACTTCAATACACAGAAGTACTCTGTGTGTACCTACCACTTTGTCACAGAGAGTTTAAAAATGTGTACCGAAGGGTCAAGTTTAATAAAAGTAATACTTTTTATTGCTTCCTCAGGATAACCTTAAGTAAAACAAGTGTTTGATTTTACTTTAACCGTGTGGTGGTGAAGAATACAATAACTATTCAGTCTGGTTCTGTTGCCATGATCTGTGCCAAGATGCCAGCGGTTTGATGCATCAGCACAGTGTCAACACGGTTGTTCCAGGATTAACCAATCGATTTTTTAAAGGTATTGAACGCTGAATATTTTAGTGCCACTCATGTTTGTCACCAAGCATTCACATAAAAGATAATCTTCTTTAATGATTTGTTGATACTGATATTAGACAAATAGAAGCAAAATAGCCATCCATATCTATAGATTCTTCCCTTAAAAGGCAAATTAAGTACAATTCTGCAGAAGAGATAACAGGTTAGTCTTTATGTTTCCAGCTAAATCTTTAATTCAACAAGTTGCTGTATTGTTGGAAAGGGGTAGTGCTGTGAATTCATTTAATGACTTTTCATCCAGCAGGCATTCCACAATGGAACTACCTAGGGCTTATTGTCTCTTAGCTGCTGTATGTGTGTCTCCAGCCAATGCAGCTCTATGGTTTACCCTGTGAGCTGCCTCTGGGTTTCCTTATTTCTAGTCAAAAGGAGTAAGCAATAATTTTTGGCTTTTAAGAGCTTCCTGCATCTATGTTTAAAACATTTTAAGTCATTTATCTTTAAACTGCAAACTTGCTTTTCAACATATATTGTTGAATTTTCTTTTGTATATTGGGTCTAATTCAGCCAAGGGGAGTAGCTTAATAATGTGAATCTGTTCCTGAATACAGTTTTTTTCTTACTAGAAAAAGTTTCTTCCCGTCTCCACTAAATACACGATGAATAAGTATTCAAAGAATATTGACTTAAGGGGTACCACACGTGGTTCTACTAACATGTACATACCACAGGTCATCTCAACAAATGTGAAGATGAAGCACCATTGCCCCAGAGTTGGAGGTGGGATATATATTCTTTCCAGTTAGTGATCATGTATTTGCCTGTTGTTACCTGAGCCTCACTGGGCCCCAAATTCCAGGATCACAGGTGTCTAATGAGAGTGGCGGGAGCAGCTTCTGGCCTCAGAATGGAGCCAACTTGGCTGTCCATATGCGGATGATCTCTTTCTACCGAATGACCCTCCCATTGACCTGAAAGATAGTACACAGGCACACAGTTAAAGCGCAGTGTGATGCTATCAGCCTAAAGGTGAGGTTTTTAATTGTAGCAGCAGGAACTGTTAGTCCTGGAGGCGATTTAGAAACCATCCAGTACACAGACAGATGCAAGTGTGGAGAGCTGAAGTTTCTTGCCTTAGTTCACCTGCTAATTAACACTACGGCTGAGCCAACAAGTAAATGCTTTGATATACGGTAGAGTTGAATTAGGAGCAAATTTACATGCCAACTTTAGGGGTAACTCCCTGCCATCAGAAGGAACTACACTACCTGGCTTAATTGTTACAATGACAAAATCATAATATGCACTAAGGTAAGAGGGGGTCCATGCTGAGAGGGATAGAAATAAGGCCTCTTGCCCAGCACTCTGGAGATCTCGCCCTGGCCCCATTCACAGCTGGACTCAATAGTGCTGTTAGGAGAAAATGACATGCCAACCCAGCCATTCTTTTTTCATTTCTCCCTTTAGGTCAGTGGTTCTCCAAGTGTAGTGTGCATACAATGATTATTCAGGGATTGCGTAATTAATGGGAGACTTAAGAATGTTCGAGCCAATTTTGCTAATAAGCAATATTTGCCAACTGGGAAACTAAGCTGTGGGTGAGATGGAAATCTACTTTACTCCGGTGCCTTAGAAATGTAGTATTTAACACATTTGAGTTGTTTTCTATATTAAACTTTTAAATATAATTTTCAAAAGTGAAATTGAAATAAGAGTTTTGAGGAAACCTTGACAATTATTGCTTTAACATCTACTAAGAGCATTTCTGGTCTCAATGGCAGTTATCAAAGGGTTCTATTATAATTATATCCTTTCTCTTCGTCTCTCTCTCTCTTTTTTTTTGCAATCTAGTAAGATATCCCACTTGCTTTTCTCTCCTTTTCTTCTTTGGCCCCAAACACTTTTTTTGAGCATTCGAATCCCAGAGGGGAACTGTGAACACTGACTCACCAATCCAAGCCAATTTTTACAGCATCTTGTTCTGTATTTTTATATGCAGACAACTCCCCTCCCCCCATATCTCCTCTGCCCCCAACCCACACTGTTCCCTCCGTCCCCACCATCGCTGCGTTTTCCCACCTGGAAAACAGCCTCACTGAATTTTGGTCGGCGGGCATTGACCAGACTTCAATACAAATGCCCCTGTCGAAAATGGCACCAACTTAGGTGAAGAACAAAGACACTCTGGCTTCAAAGTGGAAGCTCCAGTTTCTGCACAGAAGGGGTTTCACACAACCCCGGTTAACAACAACAACCACCTCGGGGGAAGAAAAGTCCCAGACTACAAAGAAATGCCAAACAAGCAGCCATCGGCCCTTCCTTTCTTCCTCTGGCGCATTTAGCACAAAACCTGTTCAGGAGAGCAATTCTTTGATAATCGTTTGGACCATGACCGTGGCTAGAAGCCCTTCTTCTGCTTCATAGAGCTCAGCAATTCGTGGAGATCTGAGTGTTCTGTGCTCAGCCAGGCTTGGAGATGTGTGATGCATACACACATGCTTACACACGTGCACACACAGACTTATGCTCATGCGTCCACACACATGCTCACACAGACACTCACACACACACACACACACACACACACACACACACACACACACACACACCATGGAACGAAATTGCTTTGCTAGGAAAGGATTCTGGCAACTTCGCAAAGATTACAGGCCAAATCATGTTTTTCCTTTTTTTTTTTTCTTTTTTGTGGTTCCCTCTCTTTTTTTTTCTCTCCCCATTCTAGTGAACCACTGAGGTGTGGCCTTACAGCAATGGCAAATGCATACTCACTGTAATTGCTATGTGTTTGAAGAAAAGAAATTGAGAATAGTGGGAGAGTATGGGGCAGACTACATAAGAAAAGAGAAAGAATAAAAATTTAAAATAATAGGCAATTTTTATATGTGACTTTCCCCTCTCTCTAAACCCAAAGAAGAGACTGAAAAAGAATGTTTGGCTTGAAATAGCCCTAAATTGGAAATAAAAGGGGGCATCAGTTCTTTGTGGAATGAGGCAGGCATTATACGTAAATAAACCAAACAATATGCATAAGTTCCATTCTTTGCTGTTAAGATCCTTCTCCCAGTTGATAACATGTTAGTTCTCTTTTCTCCCTCAGTCCCTTACTTCCCCTTTCTCTCCTCCAGCCCAAATTGCCAGGAGGTTTCCGTCCCCTCCATCCCCCTCTTGGTCTCCATCAGAGAGGTGGACAGGAGCCAGGCTTAGTGGTGGTTCTTTGCCATGTCACTAGCTGCACCAGTTGTTGATGAAAATCTGGCACAGAGAGACAAGGCCATCTGTGGTGAAGTTTAAACCGATTTACCTCTCTGGCAAGCTGGTTGAAGTCTCTCTTTCTCCGTATTCAGCGAGGCCAAAGATGACAAAGGCAGTGGGACTAAAGCTGTGGGATAAAGTTTGGGCAAAGACATCACAGGATAGCTGTTAGCTGTGAGGGTCATCTCGGGGTCTGCAGTGCACAGCCAAGGGGCACTCTAGTCCTGGTTCCACTCTGTGCACTTGAAGTCGCCAGACCCTGGGCCCGGTGACCATGTGGACATTACGTCTTAGAAGATGCAAACGGGGACCTGTCATTTCCTGTTGGACGTTTCTTGGAAAAATCCTGGGCTGTATTTTGTGGTTTGCAGGGAAAACACCCCATTTCAGAGAACTCTTCTCAGACACAGTTAATGAGCTGCAGAAGAGAACCCCCACACTTGGACTTCAAAACACGACTCCACAGCTTGACCAATTACCTGAACCACAACACTTAAGTCCAAGAGACTTTGGTTGTTTCCAGAAGTCCCATCAACCCTTAAAGTTACCAGTGAGACTATTCAGTCACGCATGAAGTATGCTCTGAAGTCAGTGCCAAATGCTTGGACAATGGCAGGATCCCTAGGCAGAGGCCAATTTACCATGAAGCCAATATAGCTTAAGCTTCTGGGCTCCTGTTGAGGCCTCGAGAGGGAGCCTTAGCAAGGCGCAGATTTTTGTTGTAAAACTTGCAAAAATAAGATATTTTAAGCCCAATGAGTTGCCTGCTGTCTCCATTTCAACTACCCCTCTATTGTATTCCCCTCCTGTGGCATGGGGTTGGGTGATCCAAGGAAGTTGAGTTGGAGATATTTTGAGTTTGGGTTTAGTGAGATAGAGTTAACAGGATCAAAGTCAAGTCCATGGATGGTGACTTTTTCTGGTCATCTTGGTATGGAAATGGTTTGCAGGTAAGTACCTACAGCCCACTGATCTGCCTGAAAACAGGACACAAAGAGGCAGGGCATGTGAGAATGTCCCTTGGTGCTTGGCACTGAAAATATGTGGGCAGTGGAGGAGGAGAAACAAGCTTAGAAATGTGTGGTGCTAGAGACTAGTCTGTGAAATGTAATTTAAAAATAGATTTCTATGATTATTATTATATATTATTTTAATATTACCATAATCATATAAAATATACTGTGAAGTTATTACAACGATTTAATAAAATAGGTGTGTGGAAGTGTTAGCCGGTGTCTAGTACAAATAGTTGGTAAATAAAGGTACTTTTTTTCTTACTTGAAGCATCTTAGTATCCATCACTATGAGACCAGATATTGGAATTCTTGGGAGTTTCTGGTAACCCTTGAAGCATATTATTAAAAAATAAATGTCCGATGTTACTTTTTTCTCTTTTTTGCTTCTTTATTCTGCAAGGGAGTTGCTGGAGAAAATATTGAGGATTCTGGTTATTTGGTCTCCAGGTATTAGAAATGCTCTCACTCTAAATGCTTAAAAATTAAAAACATCCTTTAAGTTGTTTCGTAGCAACACTAATAATAAGAATCTGGACCTTCCAAATGCCCTGATAACAAGCAAAACCCCTCTGATATTATTAAGCAGCTCACCGCTTTATTGAGTGCTAGAGACTAGGAAGCACATTTGGTGCCCGTCCCACGACATAGGTGTTCAACAGTAACTATTAAGCCTCTCTGACTGTTCTTTTTATTGGTTCATAGTGCACAGCCTCTATCCAGTCTGAGTGTTAAAGATGAAGTTGAAATGGGCCACTTACTCTCCATTTGGTGTCATTTCTAAAATAATGGCCGAAATAATCTCTAACTGGAGAGAGAAAAATAAAATGACACCTGACACATTCCTGTCAGTTAATAAGCAATCATCTGGCTAGAAACGAGCTTTTCTCTGCTGAAAAATAGGCCATGCGCTTGTCCCCAGCCTGGGCTACCTTCCATTACACTCTTCTTCGCTTTCTTTCCTTCCCTTGCATCGTCCAAAAGAAACAAAGGTGCCTCATTTAACGGAAAGCAACTCCCCCCACATTGGAGAACCAGATCCCCGTCCCTTTTAGCCCCGGCATCACCTTGGTGAAACTTCAAGAATGTGCCCATACACAAAAGCGAATTACTCCTCCTTCTGGGAAACTGCTCCCTGGGGGCCCCGTCAGGTTTGCCAGAGCCAGTTGAAAGTTCAGCGATCTGAACTGTGCTTCAGGTCAGATCAGCCAAGGTCTGGGCTATTCGGTATTAGCTTCTAGGGTGAGAGGGAGG
>NW_005370354.1:867244-909216 GCF_000412655.1 Myotis brandtii
ATATTTTAAGCCCAATGAGTTGCCTGCTGTCTCCATTTCAACTACCCCTCTATTGTATTCCCCTCCTGTGGCATGGGGTTGGGTGATCCAAGGAAGTTGAGTTGGAGATATTTTGAGTTTGGGTTTAGTGAGATAGAGTTAACAGGATCAAAGTCAAGTCCATGGATGGTGACTTTTTCTGGTCATCTTGGTATGGAAATGGTTTGCAGGTAAGTACCTACAGCCCACTGATCTGCCTGAAAACAGGACACAAAGAGGCAGGGCATGTGAGAATGTCCCTTGGTGCTTGGCACTGAAAATATGTGGGCAGTGGAGGAGGAGAAACAAGCTTAGAAATGTGTGGTGCTAGAGACTAGTCTGTGAAATGTAATTTAAAAATAGATTTCTATGATTATTATTATATATTATTTTAATATTACCATAATCATATAAAATATACTGTGAAGTTATTACAACGATTTAATAAAATAGGTGTGTGGAAGTGTTAGCCGGTGTCTAGTACAAATAGTTGGTAAATAAAGGTACTTTTTTTCTTACTTGAAGCATCTTAGTATCCATCACTATGAGACCAGATATTGGAATTCTTGGGAGTTTCTGGTAACCCTTGAAGCATATTATTAAAAAATAAATGTCCGATGTTACTTTTTTCTCTTTTTTGCTTCTTTATTCTGCAAGGGAGTTGCTGGAGAAAATATTGAGGATTCTGGTTATTTGGTCTCCAGGTATTAGAAATGCTCTCACTCTAAATGCTTAAAAATTAAAAACATCCTTTAAGTTGTTTCGTAGCAACACTAATAATAAGAATCTGGACCTTCCAAATGCCCTGATAACAAGCAAAACCCATCTGATATTATTAAACAGCTCACTGCTTTATTGAGTGCTAGAGGATAGGAAGCACATTTGGTGCCCGTCCCACGACATAGGTGTTCAACAGTAACTATTAAGCCTCTCTGACTGTTCTTTTTATTGGTTCATAGTGCACAGCCTCTATCCAGTCTGAGTGTTAAAGATGAAGTTGAAATGGGCCACTTACTCTCCATTTGGTGTCATTTCTAAAATAATGGCCGAAATAATCTCTAACTGGAGAGAGAAAAATAAAATGACACCTGACACATTCCTGTCAGTTAATAAGCAATCATCTGGCTAGAAACGAGCTTTTCTCTGCTGAAAAATAGGCCATGCGCTTGTCCCCAGCCTGGGCTACCTTCCATTACACTCTTCTTCGCTTTCTTTCCTTCCCTTGCATCGTCCAAAAGAAACAAAGGTGCCTCATTTAACGGAAAGCAACTCCCCCCACATTGGAGAACCAGATCCCCGTCCCTTTTAGCCCCGGCATCACCTTGGTGAAACTTCAAGAATGTGCCCATACACAAAAGCGAATTACTCCTCCTTCTGGGAAACTGCTCCCTGGGGGCCCCGTCAGGTTTGCCAGAGCCAGTTGAAAGTTCAGTGATCTGAACTGTGCTTCAGGTCAGATCAGCCAAGGTCTGGGCTATTCGGTATTAGCTTCTAGGGTGAGAGGGAGGGAGAGAGGGAGAGGGAGAGGGAGAGAGAGAGAGAGAGAGAGAGAGAGAGAGAGAGAGAGAGAGAAGAGGATCCCATGTGTCCCACAAAGTGTCTCTCTCCTGCACCCAGCCATGAGCGTTTGAAATAATTCCTCCTTTGTCCGCCAGCTGGCTTTCAAATCTATTGGGATGAGCCTGCTGGACCTGTCTGGGAAGCTTGTTAAACTGCTCCAAGTAAGTCAGGGAGAGGGCGGGGTGGGGAAAAGATTAAAGGGCGAATACAATCTGTGTGAGGCAGTGGCCCTGACTCTAAAGAGGCAGATGATCTAAGAAAAGGAAGAGCTTCCCCCTAAAACCAGAGGCTGCGTGCAATGTAAATGACCCCATGTGCAGCTGCCCCTGGCAGGCAGCCACCCGCCTCCCAAAGAATAAAGTCAGAGCAACAATTCCCTCCTGAACCCTGAAGCTTAGTGACTTCAAACGAGAAAAAAGAAAAGTGACCTGTTTTTTTCTTCCTTTCCCCAGTGAACTCATCCATTCCCCCAAATTGTGCTGATGACCTCATCATCTGCAGCTGTGCGCTCCAAGCGCTCCCACCCGTCAACTCCCAGGGGATCACATCTGGTGTGGAGCCTTGGTACCTGGGGCAGGCACATCTGGAGGCAACCGTCTTTGAAAGTGGAGTGTTTTGTAAGCCCCTTTTGCTCTGGTTGATGTGGCCAAGTGGCAGGGGAGTCTTCAGCAAATTTGTCCCTGGGGAGATAGCTCTCTGGTTCATACAGTAAGGATTTGCAGGGAGGATGGTGAGGTCAGGGTTAGTGTTGCCGGTACTGTTTCATTTTCCAGTGTTATATTCATGAGCAACCGCACCCTTGACCTTACAGATGATATTGGTCTTTGAACCAATTCTGCCTGTGTTTGTTCTATGGTCCTGATTGACAAAGGTTATTATGATGTTAACTGATATGGATAATGACTCCAATCAACAGAATTAAACTGATTTTAGAAGCCTTCATGTTAGAAATGGCCCAAACGGGTCTGGATCTAGGGGATACAAACTTGAGAAGGGGCCCTTTCTCCTATTGTGAGAATATAAATTGATGCAACTAATCCTTTGGAAAGCAATGTGGCCATGCTGTGTATACCAAGGCCTTAAAAGTGCTCACATGCTTTGACCCAGAAGTTCTATTTCTGGGAATATCTTGTACAGGTAAGACAGAAATGCATTAAACTATTGTAAAAGACCTCCACTCCAGCATTATTTATTTCAATAAAAACAAAACATCACCCCCTCCCACACAAAACACAAATAATCTAATGATGTTTCTACTAACATCAGCTGTGTAAAAGTGTTATAGCCATACCACGGAATATTATGCGGCAATTAGAAATGATGGGAAACTGTTTATGATGCAATGCCTTGGACAGGCAATGCTGGAAAATACCAGAATATAAAAGATGATTTCAAGTTTATATAAGATATGTATGCATGGACAAAAGAATTTTAAAAATATATGCCAAATTATTTTATGTTTTAATTGTTGACATTATTATGTCTCCATTTGTGCCCCCCCCCATGCCTTTGTCCACCTCCATTCAGCCCCCAACCCCCTTCCCTCTGGCCATCACCATACTGTTGTCTGTGTCTATGGGTTATGCCTATATGTTCTTTGGCTAATCACTTCACTTTCAAAATTTTTATTATTTTAAGTGGAAGTTAATTTTGTTTAGGAAAATACCTTAAGGAATCAGATTATAAACAGTGAAGGTGAAATTCATACAAAAACAGTAAAGTGAAGAAATAGCTAAACTCAGTGAAATGCTGGCAAAAGACACAATAAGAAGAAAGAAAAGTAGGAGGAAATTTTTGCAACACATATAATTGACAAAGTATTAATATCAGTGTATAGAAAGAACTCTAAAAGTTGAGAAGAAAAAAAGCAGACAACCACCATAAAATACGGTCAAAGATTTAAACAAAAATTTCACAAAAGAAAACATCCAAATGACCAATAACTATATTAAAATTTCCTAAGACCTAACTATAATCGGATAAATCTAAATTAAAACATCAATATAAACACACCTCAGATATTCATTGCCATCAAATGTTTTTAAGGATACAGAATATTAATAATTCTTATAACTCACTGGTGAAACTGTTCAACCTTTTGGGGAAAGTTTCTAGTGTGGACACAAAATCCTATGGCCCAGGATATATTTTTATCCCTAGAAAAATGCATGATTTTCTATATCAAGATATATATATTTACTGAAGTCCTGTTTTTCATTTTTCCAAAATGGAAACAACTGAAATGGTCATCAATATAGAATAGATAAATAGATTGTAATATGGAAAACTACACAGCTGTGAACAAAACACATTAAAGCTACATGCTCCAGCAAGCACAAATCTTACGAACATGTGTTGGGCAAGAAAAGTGAGACATACAGAACATATCCAGTATTAGTCCATGTATAAAAAGTTCAAAAAGAAACTAAATTATATGATTTAAGGATGTATGCTTAGATAGATAGTAAAACTAGAAAGAAAAACAAGGTCATGATTACTAATTAATACAAAATTAAAGACATGATTAATAATTAGAATATTGATAATTATAGAAGGTAGAGTGGTGATTATAATGGGAAAGAATGTGTGTGTGTGTGTGTGTGTGTGTGTGTGTGTGTGTGTGTGTGTGTGTATTTTCAGATGTGTCCTAGAGTGCCAATGATGTGGTCTTTTTTTTTTTTTGTAAACCTAAGTCTTTGCTATTCAACTTTTATGCATTTTAATGCATTTTATATTTAACAATAAAATGGAAACTGTGGGGAGTTAGGAGCAGAGAAGTGGAGATGGGATACAGGGGGTGAAAAGAAACACTATGAAAGAAAGGGCTAGATGACATAACAGGAGTCTAAAATCTGCAGAGAAATATTGTTAATTATTTACTCCTACTGTTGGAGTGAACAAAGGAGTTTTTAGGACAAAACTATCCAATATTCGGTTTGATATTATTAGTATATTTCACCTCACTCTCACTCTAAACTTTCAATAAATTTTGCTAAACATTTTGTCTGAGATTTTGGAGCAAAGTAAAGTAAATGGAGTTGGCATGAAAAAGAGAGGCGGGGGGTGGAAGTAGATTTAGGTCAGGGATTCTTTGGGAAAGGTGCGGAGTGGCCATGGGAATGTGAGCCTGGATATGTAGAGAAATCTTGGAGAGTGAGTCTCACAGGATCTGGAATGGGGCTTAAGCCAAATGGAACTAAGTCTCCAAAGAATGATGCCTTCACTGATGCCCATGGATATTGGTTAATGGCAGGATTTTCTCTTCTTGCTCCTTCTACTTCTTTACAGACAGAAATTTAAAACTTACAGATAATCAAGTTTATCAATCTTTACTTTTTGATTTCTGGTTTTTAAAATATACTTGAAAGACATTGTTTGACTTTAAAATATTTAAAATTAGATTTGCCTAGAATTTTACTTAGTGTAAGGATGAAGGAAAAGCTCCATTCCCTTCCCCGCCCCCCCAAAAAAAGCCAGTTCAGTCTTTTTCTCTGATAATTTAAAATGCCTCATTTAGCCCTAACCGGTTTGGCTCAGTGGATAGAGCGTCGGCCTGCAGACTCAAGGGTCCCAGGTTCAATTCCAGTCAAGGGCATGTACCTTGGTTGCGGGCACATCACATGCCTCATTTAATCATATATTAAATTTCCTGTTTGTATACTCTCTACTCTGTTCCATGGATCCTAGTTCTGTGCCATCTTTAAAACTAGTATAGTTTTATGATAAATTTAGAAATCTGATAAAGTCTTCTTCATCAGTGTTTCCTTGGTACTTCCCATTTGATGATTCTTTTAAATCTTAGAATCATTTTGCCACTTTTGAGAACAAAATAAAACAAAACTCTGGTAGGACTTTGATATGGAAGTCAATGACTTTATAGATTGCTTTCATTAGCAACACAGAGTATTCTTATCCAAGATCCTTCTGTCTCTAATTATTCAGTTATTTCTTGTATGTTAGTCTATTGGATTTTAATTTTTCTTTATCAATATTCTAAATATTTATCATCTCTAAATAAGCTATCTTGTTTATCATATTCAGCATTGACTTCAGAACCTACTTTGATAGATATTTGTTTACATGAAAAAATGAGCTGCATTTCATTTGGAGATGTCACTGGGTTTAAAAAAATACATTCTATTTCCTTGTATTTAATGGAAAGTCTCAGATTCTGCCACTGAGTTGACAGTTTTTGGTTTGGGTGGTGTGAGTTTTCAAGTTTTCTTATGTTTCTCTGTTTCCATAGATATGTTAGTGGGCAGCTGAGGGGCATATACCAGGAAACTCTAGCCAAGCACTATTTTACATAAGTCTGTTCACTGACTAATCCTATATAATAAAAGTGTAATATGCAAATCAACCGAACAGCCAAACAGCAGAACGACCATCCAGACGACCATCCGGATGACCATCCAGGACCATGCTATGACACCCATTGGCGCCAGGCCAGCCAAGGCGGGTGCGATGCGATTGGTCAGGGGCCCAACCATTGCCCCATGATCACCCCACAGAGGGAGGCCCAGGCCACCAACCGGCAGGCTGCGGTGGGTGGGAAGAGCCTCCTTCTGCAGTCCCGGGTGCCAGTGGCTGGAGAGAAGCCCGGGTCCTGGGTGCTGGAGGGAAGCCGGTGCTGGCAGCCAGGGGAAGGAAGGCCTACTCTTGCACGAATTTCATGCATCGGGCCTCTAGTCCTCTATAATAAAAAGGTAATATGCAAATTGGCCCTACTAGCAGAGACCAGGAACAACTGGTCGCTATGATGCACACTGACCACCAGGGGGCAGACACTCAATGCAGGAGCCACCCTCTGGTGGTCAGTGCGCTTCCACAGGGTGAGCTCTGCTCAGCCACAAGCTGGGCTGATGGCTGTGAGCACAGCAGCAGTGGTGGGAGCCTCTCCTGCCTCCATGGCAGTGCTAAGATGTCCCACTGTGGCTTAGGACAACCCCTAAGGGTTCCTGGGCTGTCAGAGGGATGTCTGACAGCCAGCTTCGGCCCGACCCCCCGGGGGAGTGGGCCTAAGCCGGCAGGGGGACATCACCCAAGGTGTCCAGGACTGTGAGAGGGTGCAGGCCGGGCTGAGGGACCCCCCCCACCAAGTGCATGCATTTTCATGCACCAGGCCTCTAGTAAATAATAGGATTCCAAGTCACAACTCATGTGTCTTAGTGCTGCTCAAGCTTACATATCTAGTTTGTTGTTTTCTATATTTCAAACCTATTCTTGTCACCTTAATGGGTATATGCATCTAAAATCTGTATATGATTGAGTTTTGAATGTATATGATTTCAAGATGTGTTTAGTATGCAACGTATGTGGCATGTTCTACCACCTGTCACTGTTACTTTTCATCGGACCAAACCAGAGCAAGGATCTTGCTGCTTTTATTTCATTCCAACTTTAGTCCTTTTTGATAATCAAATGTCAATTGCTCAGGACCAGGGATGGAAAAGTACTATACTGTGTGCCTAGGGGGTCTCGAAATAAAAGGTTGGGTAATTTATGTTTTTAATATAAGTGATTTAGAGCCTGAGGCTTTGATCCAATTAAGTAGAGAATCAAATTAGCTGGAGATTAAATGAAGGTGGGATGAGGGGAAGCCTTGCTGGCCCCTGCGTTTTCTTAGGAAGTCTGGGTGAGATGCAGTGGTTCCCAATGTTGGATGAGTGTTTGAATTCTTTGTAGCGCTTTAAAAAATACTGAGGCCCAGACCCCACCCCCAGGGATTTTAATTGAATTGGTCTGATTAGCAGTCTGGGTATCAGGAGTTTAAAAATCTCACCAACTCATTCTAATATACAGCCATGGTTGAAATGACATAGATCTCAATCCCCAATGAAATAAGGGTCACACAGGCTAATTGGAAAATGTAGAATTCATTCTACTTCTACCTAGGTACCTTCTGAAGCAGTGAATTGGAGTAAGTTCTAGGAATCTGCATTCCCAACAAAAGTCCACGTGATTGTGGTATAAATGATTCCTGTTTTACACAAAGATGGGTCTTTCTGATATTAGCCCTCTCTATCCCCATCTACCTTTAACTTGGCTCTCAGAATGTCTTTCTTAAATACATATCTCTTCCCCAATTAAAAACATTTACTGGCTGCCCAGCCAGTATTGCTCAGTGGTTAAGTGTTGACCTATGAACCAGGAGGTCATGGTTTGATTCCCAGTCAAGGCACATGCCCCAGATGCAGGTTCCATCCCAGGTGGGAGGCAGCTGATCGATGATTCTCTCTCATCATTGATATTTCTATCTCTCCCTCCCTCTCCCTTCCTCTCTAAAATCAATAAAAATATATTTTAAAAAAATTCACTGGCATTCCATTGTCTTCAGAGCACCATCTTTAGTATGGCTTTGAAGGCCTTCCTCCTCCAGCTTTCTTACATCTTCTTGACCTTCTCCATCATTCCAGTGCAACCCCGCTCTTACGTATACATTGGGTACTTTTTGGAGTTGACTTCTGCCTTCTTCTTCCAATGTCTGCTTACACAGCTACCTGTGCTTCCAAAGGCCTTTTCCACCTAAATTCTGCTCTCCAGCAGCTAGAATGCCATGACTTCCATGAAACTATGGTCTTTTCAAATTAGGATAACTCATGCTTTTCTCTATGTGCTAATTGTAAGTGATGTACATCCTCCTCTTCTTTTGTTTGGTTTGGTTGGACTCAAGCTGTGGAAAGCTAAGTTTATCATAACCACTCTGTGCATAGATATTATCTTCACTGTCAATGCCAGACCTCTCTAATATGTTTGAACAGTATCCATAGATGTTGTGTGTATTCTTTTAAAATAAGCCAATTTTTTGCATGTAGATGCCTTTAAATTACACAAATGGTTTTGTGCTTCTTACTCTTTCTTTTCCACCCTAGATTTTTATGATCTATCCACATTGCTGAATTTAAATCAAATGTATTACTTTTACTTGTTGCATTATATTTCTTAGGGGGCATTCTCTGCCACATTTATTCATCTGTTTCCCTCTTAATGGATGCCAGTTTTCCCCAACTCTCTATTGTCTCAAGGGGGCTGCCATGAACATTCTTGTGAGTGTCCCCTGATGGACCTGTGTGAGAATTTCTCTGAAATTTGAACTGAAGAATGGACTACCTAATCACAGCACAGCTGGTCTCTCAGTTTCACCAGATACTACCAGCATGCCCTGCAGTTGCTCCTCTCCTCGGGTCTCAGCCACTCACCTTTTATAATGTACCTCTTCTATGTCCTCATGAGCCACTCTGGCAAGGACAGGCACATTTAGGAACCCAAGATCTTGTAGGAAAAAGTGAGTCAAGATCTTGAGATTGTGTTTTCACAAAAACTCTTTGAGATATTGTTTTCACAAAAACTCTTTGAGATATTTTTATTTCTGCTAAAACAGTAATTATAAAAACCATGTATTTAGGAAGGAGAGCATCAATGATATCTTATAAATTAAGAGCAATAATAGATACTTTTATGAGCAGGAGTAAGAGATCCAAAGGTCTAATCTGTCACAAGAAAAAGTTGCCTAGTGCTCACTTCGGCAGCACATATACTAAAATTGGAATGATACAGAGAAGATTAGCATGGCCCCTGCACAAGGATGACACGCAAATTCGTGAAGCGTTCCATATTAAAAAAAAAAAA
The DNA here is from genome assembly GCF_000412655.1 of Myotis brandtii. Classification (NCBI taxonomy): domain Eukaryota; kingdom Metazoa; phylum Chordata; class Mammalia; order Chiroptera; family Vespertilionidae; genus Myotis; species Myotis brandtii. The sequence continues at coordinate 876,452 of NW_005370354.1, forward strand.
AGAAAAGAAAAAGAAAAAGTTGCCTAGAAAACATGGTGCCTATAGCTTGATTAGGCCAATTTTATGAGCTTGAGTAACTCAAGCTCATACAATCTGAGATTTTTTTCAATTAGAAAAATAATCTGAAAAAGTCAATTCATAAATATTAAAATTTTAGAAAAGGGGAAATATGTTGGTGAGGGAATTACTATCAGAGAGTAAGTTCCTTGAGAATAGAAAATTATCAGGTATAGTTAATAGTTTTTAAGAACTTATAATGTACCTAGTACTTTACTAAACAATGTTTACACATTATATTATTTAATTCTCATGAATCCTATAAAATAGATATTATTTTTATCATCCATTTTAAAAGATAAAAACAGTAAGACTTAAATAATTTGGCCAAAGTCATGCAATTACTAACTAGCAAAGCCAAGATTTGAACCTAGGTTTTTTGTTTTGCTTTGTTTTTTAATTCCAGGTTTCTAGATCATAACTATTACAGTAAAAGCACAGGCTTGGAATCAGACAGACTAGAGTCAAGTTCTTGCTTTGTCCATAGCTTATTATGTGATACTGGGTAAATGACTTACCTGTTCTGAGCCTCACTTTCTCATCTATAAAATGGGTCCAGGAATCATCTTTCTCTCTCTCTCTCTCTCTCTCTCTCTCACACACACACACACACAGAGATGGAAGAGCCCTAAAAGGATTATCTGAGAAGCCAGTGGCAACCCTCGTCTATTTGGCAGTTTCCCTGAAGACTGCCCTGACTGTTGCCCCTCCTAAACATAGTCGGTGCGTTACCACCTCCGGAGATGGAGAAACCAAGATGCCAATAAGCAACAAGCTCATTTTGCCTCCTTCACTAGGCCTCATGCAGGGGTATTGTGGGTTCACACAGCTATGAACCAAAGCACACTCTCCCAGGGAACTGCTGGAGAGGAATTTAATGATCCCCTGCCACAGCTTCCTGGTGAGCCAGGAATTAAGTTGTCATTCCCCCTGGATTCCTGGATGGGCCCCTCTTTGTGGCTGCCCATCTCCTCTCCCCTCTCAGCTGCCCTTGGACTGAGAATGCTGCCCGAGCATGTAAGATGGCTTTCCCTCTCAGAGGCAGAATTGGGCAGTCACTGCCTCTTGTTTCTAGGGTTGAAAACTCTGGAGAAACCTCTTCCAAGGGGCTCAGCATCAGTTACCCCACAGCTAAAGTAATGCGATTTGCAAAGATCTTGAGAAAGTAGCTTTAGCTGTGGACACCAAAGAGACAGTTCAGCATTTGGGATTCTCCAGCATCTAAACCATTGTTAGCTCTCCAAAGGGAGGCTGCTGCCCTGTGAAACTCAAAGGGGCTGAGAGCTCCACTTTCAATGACACCTTTCAAAGGGGGAGAGCTCAAACGATTCATAAAAATTATAATGTCAGGTGAATTTCATGGTCTAGACAGATCTGACATGCCTCCCACCCCCGCCCTCTTTTTCCCTTTAAGGTTTCCCCATAAACCAACAGTAATGAAAAAAATCTAAAGTTCTTCTGGGAAGGGATTGATTTATTAATAGGAGCTACTGTTTTTCTGCATTGATGGCTCCAGGGACTTTCTCTACATGGTTATGATGGCTGGCTTTCCCCACCAAGCCTCCAGAGCTTCTAGCAGCCAATTCATCAACACAGGATGACAAGTTCATTGTTGTTCTCTGGCAGCTTTGGCTCTCAAGAACTACTCGAGGTTTTAGGCTAGGAAGATGCCCCTGGGAGAGCAGTATTGTGTGGAGTAGTACATCTGCTTGAAGAATGCTGGATCTTTTAAAATTGAGATAGAACCATGCCCTGGCTCCATCCCCTCACCCCTATCCAAGGGAGTATGGTTCTTTCTACAGTTTCCCAAGAGCCAGTCAGCTAGAAATAAATCTATTTCTGGCAGCCCAGGATTGTGGGAGTCCAGCTTGAGTAACCTAGACTTTACCACATGCCCCAGCTTGTGTAAACAAGGGAATTCACATTAATATGAATAATTCAGATTCCTTCTTGTACTAATTTTCCAATGCTGCTGTAACAAATTACCACAAATTGTGGAGGCTTGAAACAACATGCATTTATTTTCTCACAGTTTTGTAGGATAGAAGTCTGACACAGGTCTCACTGGCTAAATTCAAGGTGCCCCGGGTCTGGTTTCTTCAGGAAGGTCTAAGGGAATATCTGTTTCCTTACTTTCTCTAACCATTCCTCATTCCTCGGCTCATGGCCCCATCTTACATCATTCCAGCTACTGCTTCTGTTGTCATATCTCTTACTCCTCCAACTCTAATTCCCCCAGCATCCTTCTTGTAAGGATTGTTGTGATCCCATCAAACCTACCTGGGTAATGCAAGATAATCTCCTGTCTCAAGATCCTGAATTTAGTGACATTTGCCAGTCCCTTTTGCCATGGAAAGTAATAGTCACAGATTCGGGGAATTAGGGCATGGACATATGTGGCGGGGGGGCGGGGGTCATTATTCTGCCTCCTCCACTATCTTGATCCCACTTGCTTAGGCAGGACCACTGGCTCATGCAGTTACTCCTAAAGTGTTATTTGGAGTTCCTTAAAGTATCGCCACTCCATTGCAAGTGCTCAGGACAGATTCCCCGGGTGAAGGTCTGCTGATACTCAAAAAGCTTCACCCGAGGAACCTTCACCTTGGCACCAAGATGAGAACTGTGAGGCCTGAACCTGGAATGTGGACCTCCGAGGCTCCCAGGAGATCCATGATCCAGCAGCGCTGGAATCCCACAGGGGAGATGTGATGAGTGATCCTCGAGTGATCCTCTCTCTGGTTCTGGGCTGTCACATGGGCCTCACAAAACATTGTTAGTGACTGGCGTTCTATTAGGCCTTTCTTGAAAATAGCTTCTGGCACTAACTCCCTCTCGGCAGGGATGCTATACCAATCCGAGAGGCCAGGTGGGGTTCAGGTACAGGCATGGGATGTACTAGGTACCACAGAATTTACTGGGGATTCAGAGATGACAGTGTCACCTCTCGAGGCTCCCCACAAGTCTACCCCTTAGGGAAACCTTATAACACTTTCATGAGCATAGAAATCACCTGGGATCTTGTCAAAATGGAAATTCTGAGTCGGTCGGGTCTGAGATGGGCCTGGACATTCTGCACTTCTCACACTTCAGGTAGCAAGGGCAGGGGAGACTGGCCCTTAATCAGTGATTAATTATGATATGGTCTCATATGCTCTTGACTGGCAAATCCACAAACGTGAGCACAAAGGAGTGTGCCTACCCAAGGCTGGGGGAGGGGAGGTACGATTACTGGAGGAAATGACAAGTTTGAAAGGAAGTTTTCCAGGCAAAGAACTGGGGGAAAGGGAAGAGTAAATACAAAGGGAGAAGGTGAGAGAGTTCTAGAACTGCACGTGTCACCGAATGACAGTGAAGAGCTTACCGGTGGCGAGTGGCATGAGATGAGGCCACTGAGGTAGCAACAGGAGTCTGTAACCTTGCACGCAGGCTAACAAGTGTGTACTCCATCAAGTAAGCAAAGGGAAGGAGTTTTTCAAGCTAAGGGAAAGGAGAACATGGAGGCAGAGAATTATCTCTGTTACTACCCACTGTGGGAAATGTCCACCTTGTTTTGGTTGGCAAATTATAGGGCAATCAAAGAAATGGCAGGAAACTTTGTCTTTAAAGACAGACCTTATTTAGAACCCAGAGGCATAGCAGGGCAGGGCCATAGCTGAGGTCAGCCAAGCTCAGTTGCATTACGCGGTGGCAGGGCTGAGCCAGGTCTGACACAGTGGAAATAAGCCTAGGTGCATGGTGGCATGGGGTGGGGGAAGAATAGGACCTGCCCTGCTGCTTGGTGAAGACACTGCCCCAAGCTCTTCCTTTTACACTGCTTTCCCTCGCATCTTCTTATCTTAGCTTACATAGTGTAGTCAGTCCGTCACCTTTTAAAATTCATGGGGCCGGGCTCAGAACTCAACCCCCATGCCCCACCCCTGCGCCTCCCCAAAGATCAGCATGAAAGTGTAGAAGCAGACCTAGATGGAGGTGCTGAAAGAAAATTACAGCCTGGAGGGCAAAGATTCCCCAGGATGGATAGAATGCCTCGCACTGATTGATTACCTATGTGCCAGGCTTTCTGCTAGGAGTTTAAAATACACCATCATATTTAATACTTTATGATCTGGTGAGATGGGCATTCTTTTTTTTTTCAAACAGAAAACTACAACTCAGAGAAATAATTAAACTTTCTAAGGTTATGTGGCTGGAAATGGTAGCAACTAGGATTTGAATTCAGGACTGCTTGACCCCACAGCCAATTCTACAAAACCACCAGGATTGCCCTGGCTAGTGTGGTTCAGTCGGTTGGGCGTTGTACCATGCAACAAAAGATTGCCGGTTTGATTCCTGGTCAGGGCTTGATCCCTAGTAGACGGCGTGCAGGAGACAGCTGATCAATATTGCGCTCTCACATCAATGTTTCTCTCTCTCCTTCTCCCTTCCTCTCTCTCTAAAAATCAATAAATTATTTTTAAAAACCCCACCAGGATCAACAGGTTGTAGTTCAGGGGATCGATGGGTTTGTTGTTCAAGTAGATAGTTGGCCAAGGATGGGTTCAACAGGAAGAAATAGTGAGGTGGTCCAGGCATGTGATTGGGAATCTGGGAGTGGCCATCCATATTACTCTAGTCAGGGAGATGGTGAGAAGTAAGCCAGTATCAGGCAGGTCAGTTATTCAGCCAGCAAGACCCCAGTTAGAATCCTCCAGTTAGAATGGTTGGAATTCAGAGGCAGTACCGAGATGATGCTGGTGGCCAGGGATAAGCAGGAAAACAATAAAGACAAAGGGCATTGGACTGGGGCAGAAACCCACTTACCTGAATAGGACACTAGCTGGAGTTGGGTCTCGGGAATAAATCAGAAGCCAACTTTCGAAAACTGGCCAAGCAGTCAGAGGCCTATAAAAAAGAAGTGTCTTAGTTAACCATTGGATGTAACCAACGAGCTCAGGGACAGGTGTTGTTCCAATCAAAACCACAAGGTCTATCCAGGGCCTGGCATGCAGCAGGTGTTCGATATACACCAGATGAATAAATGCCTGAGTGTGGGGATGTCTGCTCTTTCCATTAAACCTCAGGTTCCCATGAAATCTATTTTTCTCCCTTCCCTAACTGGTTTCCAATCTCTATAAACCTTAGGGCACTTAAGAATCACCTGTTTTAAAATGCAAATTTTAAAATTGCCAATTTTCATGACCCACCTTCAGTGGAACCGATGTTGGAACTGAGGACTTTTTAACAAACATCTCAGGAATTTCGATACAGGTGGTCCTACACTCGCATTTTGAAAACCATTGCTTACAGCAAGCATGTCAAACTCAAAGGCTAACACGGGCCAAATAAACAAGGTTTAAGTTTATGTGGACCGCAAAAAACAAACAAACACAAAAGCTTCAATTTTCATAGAAACATATGTTTATTTCGATAGAGACATGCTAAATACAAAGGGCTGAAATAAATGAGTAATCGTTAACATAAAATGATAGAAGATTTTAATAAAAATTAATATTTTTTCTTGAACATTAACTTACCAGACACTGAATAACTGCACAAATAAGCGTAACGCAAATAAACCTATTTTTCTTGTTCTCCGAAAGCAAAATATTTCCTGTTGTGCACACCAAACAAGTCAGTGCAAGAGTAATGACACGGCAATCGGCTGCTAAAATATTCGCTGCTAGTATTAGTGGAGAGAAATGGTGTGTCTGCGCATAAGGCGCATAAGGGAAATGAATGCAACAGGATTATAGTAATTAAGTTAGAAAATTTTTATTAAAATGTTTCTTACATACCGTTATATTGGCTGGGCTGCAAAAATATTCGTTGTGGGCTGCATGAGGCTGAGTTTGAAATGTTTGCTCTACAGCCTTCTAATCCTTACACCTGGGACCACTTGACTCTTTCCCTCCTCCCTCCAGCCTGTGTCTAGCTCTCCTGACCAATCTCGGTCCTCAGCATGATGTCCTGAATCTTTCCATCCTCTGAAGCCACCTCCATGCTCGGCTCATCCCAAAGTTATCCATATTCAAGGCCCAGAGTAAGTGCGTATCCTGCATGAATCTGTTTCTGATAACATCAGCTCTAGATTGGGGCAATTCTACAAGATACTAAAGGTATTTCCTGAAAAAGGAGCTTCTGTCAATACACTTGGGAAGGTATAGTTATTCAAAGTTAAAGAGCTCCCTTCACTTCAGACTTCTCAGAGCCTTACAGTCGGTGGCACATGACGGTATGTTACAAGAGAGGGAAGAAGAAGCAATGCTCTTAAATTCTCATCTGTCTCTTCTTCTCTATTCAGGAAGATTATCTTTAAACTGGAGGGGAGCCACTCAATATGGTTGAGAGGTTTGTGTTTCACTGGATGTAGGAAAAGAAAAACAGGTTAGTTGAGAGTGAAAATTATGGTGATAATTATGCCCTAGTCTTTAAGGCTCTGATTATTAATCTCTCAGGAAACTTAAAACAACTTTAAATGTGACCATTAACAGGGAAAATTATTTCCATGGCATCATGGAGAACTGGAGAGATGCCAAGGGAGTCCTTCCCCGCACTGTCCCCCCAAAGTCCTTTTATTCAATCTGCTGAGTATGAAAGGACAAAGGACTTCTGAAAGTGTCTTTGGCAAACTTTTTGGATAAATTTAAAATGTAGATGATTTATAAGTACTTGGAAAATTATATGGAGATTGCCAGGAGCCAATATGGGTTTATTACAAAGACATATTTTAAGTCAATAATTTCTTATTAAAATAAAATTTAAATAAATCTGATCCATATATTAATAGAAAAAAACCAACGTCTGTGTCATGATTAATATGTGACCTCAATTGGTTCACATATCTTCATATCGTGTCTTTCAGTCAGGTATAATTTATAAATTTGACCCTCATTTTACAGATTCTTGGAGGAGTTAAATAATTTATATATTCTTCCTCACCTAGTATATTGTGGAATTTAAAAAGATTCTCTAACTCCAAGGCCTCTGCTTGTTTCTTATATCATACATCATACTCTCTATAGATATTGTGGATCTTGATTTGAGCCAGCAATGTCTCAAATCTTTATTGACATCTTCCTGGAAAGTTCGGGGCATAATGGATAACTGCAAATATATTGCATTGTGATTGGCTGACCAATGGAATCAATTAATATTGATTTATAAATTGATGTCATCTTCAAATGAATTATTCAGAAATGTGTGTGCCAAGCTCTCTTCTTTGTCCAGTTCAATAATTTTAAGTAATACATAAAAACGTGAACAACATGTATACCAGGTAATATTAGCACATCTGCAACGTAGCTGTACCAAAATGTAGCTTTCTCCTTTTTCTATATTTGAATTCAGCTTTGCTCTTAAGTCCTAGAGCTCACAATCTATTCCATCCCATTTTATTATGCTGATTTTTCTATCAATATAAATGTTATTATCTAAGTCTTAATCCATTCTCTTTGAGATAAAGGGCAGTATTTCAGGACTTCTTCCCCTTCACTCTCCTTCTTCCTTTTTTTTCCAGAAGACATCTGTGCACAGAGGGAAGCTTCCAGAAATAACATCCTGGCCACAGGAGGAGGGCCCTCTGACCTCTGCGTCCTTGTCCAGTCTCTGTATGTGATGAAATGGGATCACCTGGCCTCTGGGCACAGCGCAGCATCTGCTGACATTTGAAAATCCTTCAGTTGTGATGCCATCGTATTCTGGGTCTCATGTCTGTACACCAGGCCACTGCACCCCCTTTGTTCTCTTACTGGGGCACAGTGAGCTTCCCAAGCTCTCGTGTGCTCTGCTCAAGCACCACCTGTTGTATATTCCACTGCCCTGCAACACGGGACAATCTGTGAGCAAGCCACAAACCCCCTGTGCCCAAGAGCCTTTTCCCACCTACTCAAGATTTCTATGGTCTCCTCTTTCTTCCATCTGCCCCCAAACCTTGAGCTTCTAAATGGAGATATTAGAAAACCTGGCAGGAGGTGAAGGAATGGAGGTGGTCATGATAACTCTCATCACCTAGTTGAAGGTTTACCATGTGGAATGTTTTAAATTGTGAAGGAAACTCCCTCAAGTGGTACAGATAAAATTTTGGATGCAAGTCTGTCCAACCTCAAAGTTGGTATTTCTGTGTCAGAGTATTGTATTACTAGTTCAACTTTGAGGATAATTAAGACAATATATATAAAGTAGCTGATTTGGTTGGTCCTCAATATTTGGTCCCTAGTCTGAATATTCTTTGAAGTATTTGGATTGAGAATACACCTACCAACTACCCTAAGTTTATCAAATTGCTGGAGAACCTGAGCCATACCCAACAATCTCCTAGTATTTATATTACATAAAAGAGTTCTGGAAGCATCAGCTGATTCTCTCTTATGAGTGATTTGATGTCCATGTCCCTGGCTGTCAGGAGCAGGCCTGGTCAACAGTACTAAAAAGGGTCAATGTCAGTCAGACTGGGAAAGCTCTGCTAAGTGTCCCCTCTGGGACTAAGTCCAGTCCTCCTTATCAACAGTTTTTCATGTTGCTTGCCATTTTGCAAAGGACGGCAGCAAAAAAAAGTGAGTTTGGGAGGGGTAAGGTATGGAAGATGGATTAAGGAAGCCCGTAGCTTTTGTCTCATTAAAATCTGTCAAAGTCAGAGGAACAGAAGGCAGCAAAGAGCTAAAATCAGATGTCAGTAGCTTTCAGAAGATGTTGACACGTGGGGGAGCAAACTTTCGTGACAATGTGCCCTTCATCTGCCTTGGCTCTCAGCTGGTCATAATAATAAAGCCCTTTGCAGGCCACTCTGGGGAGGCAGACCACAGACTAGACCCAAGGACAGGAGGTGCCAAGGACAGTGACAGCTGATGGGCTATGGGACCCTTGCAATGGGCCCTTATTGGCTTTTAGGAAACATTTTGTCTTGACAAGATTGGCTTAATGTGATTTTATTTGTAGATCTGGACTCATCATGAATACTTTAGATCATCAACCTTTTTACCTATAAGGATGAAAATAATCAAGCTTATATTAGAGAAATAAACAGAATCTTATCAATCCAGACTCTACAATTAATACTATAAATGATTGACTAGTTACTTAAAATAGATGAAGGAGAATACTGGCTTCCATAAAGGTAATTTGGTATAGGGGGAAAAGTAGGGATTCTGGATGCAGACAGATAGGAGTTCAAATCCAGACTCTCCATGTACTGAGTATGTCTCCTTGGGCAATTAATGTAACTTCTCTGTGAGTCAGTTTCCCTCAAAGGAGGGATGCTGATTTCTTATTCAGGGTAATTGTGAATATTTATTGAAATAATATATAGTATACTGTATATGGTGTAATTGGCACTTAATAAATGCTAGCTTTCTTGTCTTGCATATTTTCTTCAGATTTCAGAATATATTTTAAGTAATTATTTGCCTGAAGATTAAAGGATTAATGTAGGACTTGGAGCTACTACAGTTAGAATGTGGTTCCCCAATCTTACATCTTATTCTGTATGTGCTAAGCAAACCACATGCTTCCTCTCAAGACCTGATCAGGTCATATACCCGGTGTTGACATCTCTTCCTGAACGCCTGCTCCTCAGGAAAGAGGGTCATATGTACCTCTTTGCTACCCTGATCGGAATCTTTAGAGTAGGTATTGTTCTATTGCTGCAGAGAAGACCAAGTGGCTCCTCGGGGAGAGATCATTTAGGGAAAGGAAATGAATATTTCCTTCTAAAGATGGTGAGCAGGGAAATAGGCCAAGTAAATATGATGCTAGCACAGCTTTTTGTGACCATTTAAAAAATCAGAAACCAGGAAATATGATCAGATAAGGTGTTTTATATTTTTTTAAAGTTTATATGAAAACATAAAATTTAAATTCACACATATATTTAACAACTGGTCTATATTATGAAGAATGAGAGTAAGTGAAAAGAGTAAAGCACTTTACAAAAATAGAAAAAGTAATACCGGTTAATCTAATATGTGCTATGGAGACATATGGTCAAAGTAATCATGCTAATGGTTTAAGATAGAAGTTTATATGAATTAGTGACTCATTTTTAATGGTATATTTACTTCTTTAAAGTGAATACACATTTTTCTTTGTTTTCTGAGCATACTGGTCAGGATCAAAAGTTGAAATTCTGGGCCCCAAAGATAAATATCAAAATGGCTCTCTTTCCCGTTGATTTAGTATGAATTTGTTGCTATTGTTACATGCAATAAGCAAATGGCAAAACCATTTAAAACCCAGGTCAAAATAGCAGAAGCAAGAAACACAAATGGACTGGAAGGATAATGGAGGGAATCTAGTGAGTGAGCGGTACAGGCTGTGGGGGGTTAGGCTTGCAGCTGGGCCACATCCGGGGACTTAGGTGTTCCCTGCCCAAGCTCTCCCTCTCTACTATGTCTGCTTCTTGATGTGTTTCTCACTCACGTGCATCCTCCACTGCATGGGAAGCGTGCCTGCTGTGGCCCTTCTGAGCCTCACAGCCCATGGCTCCCATCACCTGATAGGGGCTGTCATGTCCCTCCAGGTCTAGCTGAAGAAGTCTGGAAGGACAATGCTGATTGGACAGCTTTCATCCCAAATGAAGGGAGGTGGTTCTGGGCAGAAGGACTATGCCCTGCCCCAGCCGGCATGGTTTCGTGGTTGAGCATTGATCTATGAACCAGGAGGTTGTGGTTCAATTCCCAGTTGGGCACATGCCTGGATTGTGAGCTTGATCTCCAATGTGGGGTGTGCAGGAGACAGCCAATCAATGATTCCCTCACATCATTGATACTTCTACCTCTCTCTCCCTCTTTCTTTCTTTCTGAAATCAATAAAAAAGTATATTTAAAGAAGTATATGGCCCAGATAGTGATATTTCTTTAAAGGGATGCCAGGTTCCTTTCATGAGCTATAATTTTACTTCTGTCTCATATTGTGTTCTTGAAGGTAAAGCATAGTGGAGCTGTTCTACCTGGGCACAAATGCTGGCACCTTGACCAACTACAGGTGTGACCTAAGGCAAATTGTTTCACTTCTTTTGTCCTTGGTTTCCTTATTGATAAAATGGGGTAATGGTAGTCCCTTCTTCATGAGGTTTAGGTGAAGGTGACATGAGTTAATGCATCAGAAGTATATTTAGAAGAGTGTCTAGTGCATACTAAGTGCTAATAAATGGTGCTAGTATTAAAACACGTGCCAAGCAATACATAGTAAGGCAGTTCTCTCTAATTTTCCCCATTTCTCCTTTCTCAACACTCATTTCCCACTTTAGATAACCATTAGATAACTATTGAAAGTTTGGTGTATATTTCTCCAGAATTTCAAGGCTTATATTATTAGATTTCACAGCTTGCTTTTTTCCATTCAGCATCTTTTGATTTCAATACATTATAGATCCAGACTAGTTATTTTCTAAAACTAGCAAGGGAAGAATAGACATGGAAGTAGATATTTATACTAGAAGTAGACCTAAGACCCATAATTATCAATGTCTACAAATTCCCTCATTTATATCCCTGGATGAATTCCTGGAAATAAAATTATGCATGTTCAACAGTGTCTATGGCAGATACTTCTCATCTGCACGGTAGTATACTGTGTTCCCAAGACATTGCTGATTCCAGACTCTTCTAGTATTTATTTCTAGTGGAAGAGATTACAGGAAGTTATTTTAATGACTATGTTTTGAAAGAGGTTTTTTACTGCTCTTCAAAACTTTTATTAAACACTCTTTTTATACTTACAACTATAGTTAAAATGTTCTCTGATTGATCCACAGGCTGTTGGTTCTTTCTCTGTGATTAAAAGATTTTTTAATTGATTTAAGAGTGAGAGGAAGGAAGAAAGAGAGAAAAACATTGTTTTGTTGTTCCACTCATTTATGCATTCATTGGTTGTTTCTTATATGTGCCCTGACCAGGGATTGAAACTGCAAGTGGTGATAACTATCCTTAATAGGAAGAATGTTTCAGTTTAATAAAGTTTTGGTATTTTTTATTTCTTCTGTCTTTCCTAGTTATTTACCAAAGTTGTGAGTACTTAGTAGATGCTCAATAAATGAATTGATATAAGAAAATTATAGTGAATGTTTCTAAAAATAATTTTATTGTCTCTTGCTTTGGATAGAAGTGATAGGGGCTTTAGTAGACATCTTAGTCTTAGAACCAATCATTTCTCATGATGGCCACTCTTAATTGAAAAAACCAATCACAAGTTTGAATCTGGTGAATAGAAGCATTTCCTTTCGTTACCTTGGTCTTGAATCTTTCTGTTACTGACTTGGGAACATGTGAATGGAGATCTTACAATACTGTGGCAATAGTTACCTTTTAGTAGGAATGACTTTCTTATACTTACTGCTAGGAGAACAGTGCCAAGATGCAAGATTAGAATTCAAAGATAAACTCTAGACCATTAGGTAGGTGAAAGGGCGTGTGTAGGATTCAGTGTGATCAGGAAAGGAGAAGCTGTGATGCCACCGTCTAACGGTTAGACTCTAACCAAAGAAGTTTCCTTGCTTATTGAATTACTGGCAAGAACTGAATTCAGCAACATGTGGGCCTTGGGTGGAGAGCTGATGAATAAAAGATCTCATATGGCTCATGGTTTCCACGAAGACAAGTAATAAAGATGTCACAGTGAGAAGCCAGCAGGGAGGTGGGCCTGGCTCTTGGGGGTTAGTGTGATGAGGACTTCACTGGAGGGGAGCTGATGGGAACTCTCCTGGTTCATTTCATCAAGTCTCTGTATGATATGAAATCGTGGGGATCGATATGAGGTCAAACACAGAATCAAATGCTTCCTGCGGCCTTTTCTGGAGAGGGAATGTGGCATCCAAGTCTGTGAGATAAATTTGGTTTGCCTAATTAGGTCATCTAGGAATACTTAAGGTCTATATGCATTTTGCCCAAACAATGTTTGACATGAATATTTTACAATATTTTCTGTTAATTACACTTCTGAACATACCATTGTGGTAAGAGTTCTTGTATTTTATGAAATCTGAGGAGTAATCATGAAGGAGAATGCCATCCAGCAATATTTTATAATACTAATTACCTGAGGGAATTCAGGAATATTTGTGCAGATGAATGCACTATACAAGTAATGAGCTCTTATAAAAGATGAAGTGCTTTAATTACAAAACAATTATTATAGTGCACGACAATTTGAAATTGCTCTCCTTATTTTGTGTTGCATTTAGTTTTTTTTTATTGGAAAGCAAAACAAAAGAGATAAGAATTTGTCACCTATTTTTAGTTTTACTTTTAATTATTTTAACTTATCCAAAGCAGCTAGCTTTTGATTTCAAATACTACTCAGAAACAATTTTTATATGTTCAAAATGAAACTATGATGAATGTATATCCTTTTTGGTTTCTTAAGTGACAATGTTGGTGCATCTGAATTAGTTCATAGAAGCTGCTCCAATGACGCACTGCACTTTTGTGTAACTTCTATTTTGCTTAATTTTCTTCCCATGCCTAAGGACACACCATGGTCACCATTTACTGTATGATTTCAAACATGTTTATAAAATATTTCTTCCAAACTTTACAGAAAAAAAGTTAAACATTTGCAGAAGCCACATATTCTTGGCCTCTGCTTTTTGTCGTTACAATTCCTTTCGTTACACCAGAAATCTTTTTTTAAAAGAAAAGTTCACAAAAATCCAAAAGATGAGATGCAAATCCTATCTTTTATAATTTTAAGATGATCTTGTTCTGTAGTTTCAGCCAAGATACAAACAATGTTGGGTATGTAAAGAGAAAAAATAAAAGCAGAGGCCAGTATTAGGAGTGCTTGCTTTGGTGTGTGTGTGTGTGTGTGTGTGTGTGTGTGTGTGTGTGTGTGTGTGTGTGTTTTGATTGGGTGGGTATAAGGAGTAGTACAAATACTTTTATTTTAAGCAAAACCTGCTAAGCCCTAACTGGTTTGGCTCAGTGGATAGAGTGTCGGCCTGCGGACTCAAGAGACCCAGGTTCAATTCCGGTCAAGGGCATGTACCTTGGTTGCGGGCACATACCCAGTAGGAAGTGTGCAGGAGGCGGCTGGTCGATATTTCTCTGGCATCGATGTTTCTAACTCTCTATCCCTCTCCCTTCCTCTCTGTAAAATATCAATAAAATATATATTTTTAAAAAACTGCTAAAATAATTAACACAATGGAATCACTTGGTGAAATAGCAAGTTTTACGTAGGAATAAAGAATTTGTGAGCAAATTAACTGAAGAAAGGCATTTTAATGTATTTGAAAAACAATAATTGTATTGCCCATTGATGATTCTCTACACAACAGTTAATTGCTACCCCTTTTTTTTGTTTTGTTTTGTCTTGTTTTGTTTTGATGTGGGAATAGACAACAGCCCATATTAGGAATTGAAAATGCAGACCCTTGCATTCCTACCTTCTTTGATAGGGGTGGCCTTTGGACATAATTGTGGTCATTAAACATAAGGGGGACTTTGTTGGTGAGCTTATGGGAAATATCTTTCTCCCTGATAAAAAGAGAGAGAGAGAGACACTTGCGGAAAATTTCCATGCCACTCTGGTTTTCCTTGCCCCATCCCCCCACAATTCTTTCCTGCTATCTTGGAGGTTGTATGAGAATATGATGCTGGGAATGGCTGCAGCCATTCAAGGTGCCCCAGCACAGAGAATGGCAGAGAAACACATCTTGGAGGATCTGCATCTTGATATTGTTGAGTCACAGAGTCAACCTAGGGACCACCCAGCTCTGGGCTTTTATTATTCAAGTCACTTCAGTTACACATTCCACTACTAGTATATACAGCCAAACTCATTTTAATTAAGTAGGGTATCAAATTTTTCACATTACAAATTATTGAACTGGCAGAAAACAAACAAGCACATGATTATAGCTGCACCATAGGCAATTTTGATATCTGTTGACATCTGTAGTCACAATTCTCCATTTTGTAACCCAGGGTCTGCGAATTTATAAAGATTATAATTCCAGAATCCTGCTCTCAACACCCCTTCTCTACTGTATTTCTCCCATCCCTAATGAAACGCCTTTAGCCATTTCTAATTTGCATGTTAACCTTCCCCAGGTTCTTTACTCTTTTGCCATCTCTCCCACCCATCAACATGAACTACTTCACAGGATCCAGAGGAGTTCCCAGGACCCTAAACATACCATGCTGTCTGTACCCAGTGTGACTTCCCCACTTACTGTCTTACAATATAGTTTGATTTTATTATTATTTTAATATACACACAGCACTTTTTAAGGATCTAAGTTCCCAGAGAGTTAAGATTATGTGTACTTTCCCTAATCTGATATAGCCTTTGATATGTACAGTAACACATGGAACAGAATATCCACTTTTAGAACTCTCCCATGAAATCTGGGGTATATGTTGCATGACTCATATATAACAACCTGCAAAGGACTGCTTAATAACTACTCTACTGATCACTCCATATTTATTGCCTTTTCATTCTTTTTTTTCCTGTCAAAAATATACATTGAAATATCTACTAGTAAAAGCAATACACGCTTATGTAGAAAATTTGGAAAATGCAAAGAGAAACAAAAATCATCCAAGTCCCTGCACTCCAAAATGATGTTGCTAACCTTTCGGTGTTTACTTTCTAATGCTTTTTTTTCTTTGCATAGATTTCAGTGGGGTATTCTGTGTGTTTGTTTGCAGCTATTGGTCAGACAGAACTGAGATAACAGGAGACACTGAAGGCCTATTTGTTAGGAAGGGCGCCTGCCAGACTCCTCCTGAGCTCCTATTCATCATGGAAGAATAATTATAATTTTGATTGCTTATTGTATTCCTGATGTCCTGTAGTCTTCAAAATAACATAATTATGAAACAATGCTATTATTTACACTTGAAACATGAGGTACCTAGGTCAGGGAAATTGAGGAATTTGCCAAAAGTAAGACAGCTGCTGAATCCTAACGCTGGAAATGAGGCCCATGTCTGACTGGACCTCAGAGCAGGCCTTCCTTATTCTCTTGTGCTTGCACCAGCGGGCAGTTGTTGGTTTCTGGTTCCCAGGATTTTATTTTATGGAGGAGGAGACTACCAAGAAGAGCCCTTTGGAAATGAATGCTCTTGCTTGTTCTTCCTGGGCTGTTGTGAAGCACTATTGGTCAGTATTTGACCACTTTGTGCCTTTTCTCTCCATGCAATCATATGCATTTGTTGAGCCCTTATTTATTTTTTTATTGTTTAATATATTTGTATTGATTTCAAAGAAGAAGGGAGAGGGAGAGAGAGATAAAAACATCAATGATGAGAGAGAATCATTGGTTGGCTGCCTCCTGCATGCCCCACTCTGGGGATCCAGCCTGCAACCCGGGCATATGCCCCGATCGGGAATCAAACCCTGACCTCCGGGTTCATAGGTCGATGCTCAACCACTGAGCCACGCCGGCCGGGCAAGCCCTTATTTAAATGGGCAGGTCTTTGTTCCAGGTGCCAGAGAGATCACTTCAAATGATGAACACAGTCTCTGAGACTCCAAATGCTAAGAGTTTGGAGACACTCCTTGATGAAAAATAATGTCTCTGATTTAATGTTCCCTGCCTCAGGTGCCACCTCTAAAAGCAAGGCCGCTCTCTGTACCCCTTTCACCTTGGAAATAGGGTGACCCTTTCAGAGCAGAGCAAAGAGGAGATTCTAGAGCTGAAGGCTGACAGAGGACAGCCAAGATCAGTTTTATTTGGTGTGTGTTTGCTTTCTTAAGCCCAAATCTTAGTCAACATTGGACACAGCTGTCCTTTCTCAAGTTTTTACTCCTGGACAGAGTGTTTGGATTTCAGCTCATTGTTTAATGGTTCTAGAATTCAAACAGTCACCTTGAGGCAGGAAGGTTAGCACTCCATTAAGATGGATGGGGTAAGTTCACACCTCTCACTTTTACTTTATTTCTTTACTTTTCTTTCCATTTGCCTGTGAACTCAGCAAAGCTGAAGCGCATTTACTACATAGTCTGTTTTTATACCCACTGGGCTGAAAAGTTAATTTACTGAAGAGCTCAGATTTTCCAGGAAAAGGAAAAATCCACAGAGAGTTCTAACCTGTGTAAAATACGACGGGATTATCAGAGGAATAAGAAATCTTACGCTGGATCCTTTGGTCCTTAAATCAATCTCCAAAGAAGTTTTAAAGTCCATATGCTTTTTGGATGGTTCTTCTGGAGCTCACTATAAATGTCCTTCATATGATATCTGCTAAGAGGGAGAGCTTAAACCATCAGTACTTATGTGAAACACTGGAACAGTGTATTTGGTTCTGTTAGCTTTCACAAATATCAATTGAAAGGCAATGGGAGGGAATTAACATTTGGTGAGTGTCTACGATGTGAACACATCATGTTGGGCACCCTGGCAGCTCATGATGATGACACCAGGTTCTTTCCTTCGCTCTGATGAAGAAGAAAAAATACATCATTTCCTCTAATACGATCCAGACTATGAGAATGGTATGATAGAACCATGGAGAAAGGGACAACTAACTTCATTCTGGCTGGAGCATTTAGAAAGCTCATGGGAGGTAAATTGAAAGCCAGCTTAGGGAGCTGGAAGGAGAAAGGCAGCTGAGTGGGAAGTTCTTTAAGCAAAGGGATTAAGGTGAACAGAATACATAGTATTGAGAGCTAAAAGCTCCTCCCAGTTCCTGTAGTTAGCATGGCAGAGATATGCTAGATGCTCCCCAACCCCATCTCCTCTTCTTGAACATACAGAAAGACTGCATTCCCCAGCCTCCCGGAGATTACATGTGGTTATGTTACTGTCTTCCGGCAAATGAAACGAAGGTAGAGTGATTGCATGCCATTTCCCCCTAAGTTTCTCTCTTTGCTTGTTTGACTAGCTAAATGTAGAGGATCCAGCAAAGTCCTCTGAGGAAGCCCCGGCAGAGAATGGTCCCATAAAATCATCAGACAGAAGACTGCTCACCAAATACCTGATTAGACTGTGAAGTGAACAAGAATTATTATGTTAAGCAACTGAGATTTGTTGTTATAGCAGCTAGCATTATGGTGGGGGGGGGGCTGAAAAGTAGGTTTTAAAGGCCTTTGAAATCCTAAAGAAAGTCATTTACAAGAATTAGGATAATAAATTAATTTAATCATGAATAAGGTTCGAATTAATACAGGCCAACATCAGGAAGAAGGTATCATTCCAAGTCATGATTTGGGGGGGAGGGCTGGTTTTATGCTGACAACTTAATTTAGGGCTCTAAGTAAAAATTTTAGAAAGGGGGGGCTTCTGCTGTAAAGAGGTACTTGTGCATTTTATAGCTTGTGGAAAGAGGAACAGGACGTGGTGTGCTCTGAAGGGGAGTCTAAAGCTGGCTGGCTTGGGACTACTTTAAAAATACATTTTATTGCTTTTTTATTATAAAAGTAATACACACTCCTTGTAGAAAAATCGGAAAATATAAAAATGTCAATGGAATAAAATAATAATCGTTTGTAATCCTACCGCATTATGGTGTATTTTATGCCAGCTCTCCTCTCTCTCTCTCTCTCTCTCTCCCTCCTGTCTCTGTCTCTCTACATATATTATATGCAATGTACATATAAATGATTGGATTATACTAATTGTAACATATATATTATATAATCTGTTTTTGTCATTAAAATTTTTCACAAACATGTTTTTAAATGGTTGTGTAATATTTTCATTATATGGATGTCCCATAATTTTTGGCATTTCCCATAAAGCTGGACATCATTATTTCTAGGATTTTAAAAATTATTTTAGCAAGAATGTATATCATTGTTCATAAATATTTGCTTGGATTCCTGATTTGTTAAGGATTGATTCCTACTAGCAGTAGAATTTGTAGTAAAGAGTTTGAAAATTATAAGAGATCTTAATGGGCATAGGAAAATAGTTTCTAGAAAGGTTGCAGCAGGTTATTTTTCCACCAGCAGAATATGAGACGGTCTATCTTATAACACTTTCATCTGCATTGAATAGAATAATTAAAAATATTATCTATGACATTTATCATTTTCTCTACAGTCCAGAGTCTAAAGGACAAGAAACCTCTCATATGTTTGGGAACTGATTTTCAGTTGGCAAAGTGGCTGTCTCCTGCTAACATGGGTATAAATGTTTCATTTTAAGGAACCACAGGCAGCCCCTGATCATACTCTGTAACAAGCCAATAGCATTTAGTACAGAGTGGGCTAAACTGTGATAACAAATTACCTCAAAATCTCAGTTGCTTAATACAATAGAATTTTATTTCTTGCTCCAGCTTTTTGCACTGTAGGTCAATAGTTGGTTCTTTTTCATTCATAGTTGCTCTAATCTTGAGAAGAAAATATATAGTGCATCATGTAATTTCTCATTAATTTTTTTACCTGGAAGAGACACATTATTTCTACTCAAATCTCCTTGGCCAAAGTAAGCTATACTGAGTACAGAGTGTGGGAAAGGACAATGCTACCGTGAGCCCAGATACAGACCAGGGAATAGGCACTGGACAGTATACCTGAGTGTCTAGTAACCTGCATACCTGAGTGACCTTTAACCCTTAAGGAAGGGGATGCTCCCATAGCTAACTTCCTACAGTGAATCCTGGAAGTGTCCCTTGGCACTCTCTTCCCTCTGAGCTTCTAAGACAGTGGTCAGCAAACTTTGGTTCATGGGCCAAATGTGCCTTTGTCTGTTTTTGTATGGTTTGCTAGTTAAGAATGGTTTCTACATTTTTAAATAGTTGCAAAATGTGCAAGAAAAATAGTATTGTGTAACATGAAAATTTTATGAAAGTCAAATGTATGTGTATAAATAAAGTTTTATTGGAACACAGCCATGCTTACTTATGTATTCTCTACGACTGCTTTTGTGCTCCAGTGGCAAAGTTGAGGAGTTGCAACAGAAGCTTTTACTCTCTGGCCTTTTACAGAAAATGTTTGCCAATCGCTGGTGCTAGGCATAGACCTGAGGAAAAGCATGGTCATTTCAGTATGGCTGCCTGGGAAACAATGATTTGCTACTAGTAGATGTTTCAAATCCAACTCATTGGATTGAAGACAAAAAAAGTTTGAAATCTCATGGTTGATGTGCATAGTTACTGTGGTTATTATAGCTGTGCCATGGAGAGAAGCAGGATGAGAGTTGAGACCCAACCGCCAAAATGGACTAGAATTAGAGAGGAAAGCCGTTATCGGGAGGTCACCTGAATTAGACACTGCCCTTGAACGCCAGACCAGGTGAGTTTCTCACCAGGACCTTTCACCTCCTTGAGGATTTGTTAGACAAAACTACTCAATGTTTTAGAGTCAACCTGGGTGCAAACATAAGTCCTTTCCTCCTGTTAAAAATAAATAAATCGAAAGTAAAGGAAGGAAAGATTGGCTCCCTAAATGGAGGGAACATCCCGAATTTTGCCTTAACTTTCCTAGCTTGTTACTCTTGGAAGTCTGTAGTGCACTTTCAACTGTGATTTTTAAAAATGTTTTGGACTGCTTTTTAGAGGTTTCATTAGCATTTAAATAGAAGTGACTTTCTGGGTGATTTACCAGCTGCACTGTGTGAGGTTTTCAGAGTATATGCTCCATCCGTTGTCAACACAGTCCTTGTGTTAAAACTGGGATTTCTAAAGTAACTAACATGTTGATCCAGTGACAGAAGGCCATTTCTCTCCCTGTAGTGGCTAAGTAATAATGCACCAGTTAGTAATGTCAGGAATGAGATGGGAGACACATCGCATACATATTCCAACTGAGGTCAAAATCTATTCTTCTTAAATGTCAAAAATGACATTCCTAATACCTATGTATATAGATTCCATTTATTTGTGCACTTAAATTAACTCCTTCCTAATCCAGCTTCCACAGCTGCCAGAGACTTCCTCTGAAAGGCATTTTCTTCTAAACTAGTCATAATTCACATCCACCTCTCTTGTGGCTCTGTGCCATAGGAAAGGGTAAAGGAGAATGGTTTTATCTAGTTTCCAAAATTAAGTTGTTCTGTTGTTTAGATACAGATGCCTCTGGGCGCTCTTTTCCCTCTTCTCTCCTGAGCTAGTTCCATTTTGCATTCTCTTTCTTTTGCACTTGGCCAATTTTCTTATAAGACTTTAGCTATTGAGTATGCCGTCTTTCAGAAGGATATTATTATTATTAAAATATTGTTTGTGTGCAGACTTCTAATTACATGATATATATTTACATAGCTCATTAAAAACTAAGTTGATGTGATTTCCAATGTAAGTAAGGACACGCGATGTGATAAGTGTACTCTTGAGGACAGGGGGGCAGAACTGTAGAATCTAGGTCATCCAGGAAAATCTAGGACATAGAGTTGCCCTGCCCATTTAGTACTCTCAGACTATATAGAACACTGGAGATGATTTGGAGCTAAAATAGAAAATGATATTGTGAGAGGAACCCTGATGAGCATTCTCACATACATTATCTCAGTCCCCCTCTGAGACAGGGAAAGCAAATGTTATTACCCACATTTCATCTATAAGAAAATTAAGTTCCGAAAGACTAGTGACTTGCCTAAGGAAGTCATCACTGGGTAGAGATCAGATCTAGTTCTCTTTGCCCATGGTTAATTATGCTCTTTTGTGATGCTGTCTCCCCAAACCTGGTAGGATAGGTACGGGCCACAGGCCATCCTCTAAAGTTTGTAGAGGGAATTTGTGTTTTGGGGTGTTTTTTTTTTAGAAAGAAATCCTTACTCAGATTAAGGCTTGAATCTTTTGATCACATATTTATTGCACATCTGTACTGGACACTTGCCAAACTCGGGACTAACTCTTATCTCTAGCTTTGACCCCATTTTTATTTATTCTAAAATAAGGTATTTCCAGACATCATGAGACCTAAAAATCAGTCAAGTCATTATTATATTACCCATTTATTTTGTCTCAAAACTTTATTACACAATATTAACATGTCACCACATAGTTTTCAGTCCTTTATGAAATTTTTACCTTTTTCACATGTCTAACAGACCTAGATATCCCAACCTACAGGCGGGGTATCCAGAGAATTGGACATCTGATTCCAAGGAGAGAGGTGTTCTGGATCTTTTTATAATCTTTCTTGGGGTAGCACTGATTGGCAGCAAAGCTATCTGAGCATAAGTCTGTCCTTTATTGGAAGTAGGTTCATAGTTAAGTCTCTCTCTGTTGTTTATCAGCAAGATAAACAGGAAGTCAAGGAAACTTTTAGACAAAGATTTATTCTTGGAACTTGGAAAGAATTACATGTTTCCTATATTATAATAAAGTAAAGTAAATCTGTCTAAGAACTGTGCTTCAGATCTTGAATTGCCTTATATTAGAATAACATTTAACAACAATGTTTTATAATTTCTATGGTGGTTTTTTTTTCAAGAAAAAGTTAAATTTACAATCAATATTTATATAGAGAACTTGACCAAAGATTTTATAAAACAACTTTATAAATGATTGCTTGGTGGTGGTGGTAAGTAACCAAGTTCAAAAAGAAAATAAACATCATGTTGGTCAATTTTAGAAAGAAATAGTCTTTTTCCTCAACAAATAATTATCTTTTTGTTCAGTACTAAGAGACAGAATTATGTCAATCCAACAAATACATATTCAATGTCTGAGGTTCACAGCATTTCTTTTCCATCTATGTCACCCAAGAAAAGTTGAGATATAATGCCAACAGCGTACATAAGAATAAACTCAAAATGGACAAAAGACTTACATGTAAATTTGAACCATAAAAATCCTAGAGGATAACATAGGCGGCAAAATAACAAACATCTTGCATAGAAGAATTTTCACTAATACATCACCTAGGGCAAGAGAAACAACAGGAAAAAATAAATAAATGAAACTACATCAAACTAAACAGCTTCTGCACAGCAAAAGAAACCAGCACGGAAATGAAAAGGGAGCCCACTGTATGGGATAACATATTTGCCAATGATACATCTGATAAGGGCTTAATTTCTAAAATATATAAAGAACTCACTCATACAACTCAACACCAAGAAGACAATCCAATTGAAAAATGGGAAAAGGACAAGAATAGATAGTTCTCAAAAGAGGACATACAAAGGGCCAACAGACATATGAAAAAAATGCTCAATGTCACTAATCATCAGGGAGATGCAAATTAAAATGACAGTGAGGTATCACCTCGTTCGTACCTGCCCAAATGGCTACCATCAATAAATCCACAAGCAAGTGCTGGCAAGGATGTGGAGAAAAAGGAAAGAAACGCTAGTACACTGCTGGTAGGAAGGCAGACTGATGCAGCTACTATGGATTACACTCGCAGGGGTCCTCAAACTACGGCCCGCGGGCCACATGCAGATACAAATATTGTATTTGTTCCCGTTTTGTTTTTTTACTTCAGAATAAGATATGTGCAGTGTGCATAGGAATTTGTTCATAGTTTTTTTTAAAAACTATAGTCCCGCCCTCCAACGGTCTGAGGGACAGTGAACTGGCCCCCTGTTTAAAAAGTTTGAGGACCGCTGGATTACAGTATGGGGTTTCCTCAAAAAATTAAAAATGGAACTTCCATTTGACCTAGTGATCCCACTTCTAGGAATATATCCTAAGAATCCCAAAACACCAATAAGAAAGAATGTATGCACTCCTATGTGTGTAGCAGTGTTATTTACAATAGCTAATATCTGGAAATAGCCCAAGTGCCCACCAGTAGATGAGTATAAAAAAGCTCTAGTACATTCACACAATGGAATCCTATGCAGTGGTAGAAAGGAAGGCTCTCTTACCATTTGAGACAGCGTGAAGGGACCTGGAGATTATTATGCTAAGCAAAATAAACCAGTCAGAGAAAGACAAATATCACGTGATTTCACTTATATGTGAAATCTAATGAAAAAAATAAATTGACAAATAAAATAGAACCAGAGGCATGGAAATATGGAACAGACTGATGAATTTCACAGGGAAAGGGGTGTGTGGGAAGAGATTAACCAAAGAACTTATATGTATATATGCATTGTCCATGGACACATACAATAGGTGAAGGCCTGGGGTGGTGCAGGAACAGGGTGGAGGGGGGCATTAGGGGAGAAAGGGGGGACATCTGTAATACTCTCAACAATAAAGATGTAAAAAGGAAAAAAGCAATATAAAATAACAATAACCATTTATAAAAATAATTTTCTTTAAAAGTTATTATTTAGTGGTTGCTATAGCTCAAAAGAAAAGCCAGGGCTGGGAGGGAGGAATAGATAGGACCTCATGACTGGTGAGTCCAAAACTCTCCCCATCCCTGCCCAAGTCCCCCAGTCTTATCAACTTTGCTTTACTATTAAAGCCTCTGCTCTTCAGTGAAACATTTATACCTTCTATCTTACAAATATATTCTAGATTCTCAAGGAGAGGGTAATGAGAATGGAAGGGTCTTTCAGGTGAAGAGAATAATATGAGCAGAGGCCTGGAGATTGGAATGAAAGGTATAGATATAAATTGGACTAAAATGTTTATGATGGACCCAGATCTTGGGTTTTAAACTCCCATCCTTAAGGGATTGTACTTTATAAGTAAGATGACACTATTTTAGTGTCCTTTCAAGGAGAATGAGACTAATGACAGTGGAGTCAATTGTGAGCAGTGCTGATGTTGGGGATGCGAGCCTGAACCAGGGGGAATCTCAGCGTAAAGGACATTGAGAAATTCACTTGGTAACAGTTGCCCACTCTGTCGTCCTCTAGCTGTGGGGATGACAAACTCAAATCAAGAGTGCTCTTGCCTACTAGAAGCTTGCCATCTCTCCAAACTTGGAAAGGAAGCTACATAATGGGGGCAAGGTACTGACCATGTTAATGACAGACTGTCTTTCAAAAGGCTCCACAGAGTGGTAATTCTGTAGATTCAGAACCATTTGTGAGCATGTTGGGAGGATCCAGGTCTTAGGGGTGGATTTATACAAACCCAAAACTCAGGCCAGCAGAGAGCTTACTACCTCATTTTTCCCATCCTCAACTTTCACTTTATACCTTTGGAGAAATATTGTATTCAGAATGTTCCTTAGAGCATAGAATATCAGTGAGTTATAGGAATCAGATACCATTAAATTCATTCAATTATCACCTAAAATTAAATTACCACCTAAGAGAGCTGGAGGCAAGTCTCCCCTTAAAGAGACAACTTGCCAATAGAACAAGATACCAGGTGTCTGAGTCTCGGACTTCCCTTTCTCTCAATTGCATTTGGATGGGCCCCATCAATGTTTGTCTTCTAGACTCTCTGTACTTCTGTTGCCAATGATCCCTTCCCCCAACTTTAGATTCTTTCTTTTGTAAATTAATAATTAAAGGCAAGTTCCAGTTATCAGCATAATATTTCTAGGAATTGATCTTTCAGGAAATAATAGTAACACAAATCAGTAAAAGTATACAAACAAGGATGTTAACTGTAGCCTTGTTTTTAACACAAAATGAAATATGGCAATGACTTACTTGTTTATCCATTGTGGGATTGATTAAATAAAAGATGGTATCTTTATTTATAGGCATATTATGCAACCATTAGAAAGAATGCATAGGACAATATGTACTGGCTTGACAAGATATAATAAAATGTTATTATAAAAACAAGCTGTATATCACTAGTTATAGCAGGATTTCATATGCACACACACACACATGCAGTGAGATCATGGGTGCAATTTACTTTGTTTTGGTTTTTTTTTGTAAGGACCTCTTTCTCCTTCTCTTGTTCAACAGCCCCTGAAAACATTACAATGTTAAGGAAATCACTATGTTCTAGGATCAATTACTATTCACTATAGAACTTGATAAATGCTATAAAAGAAGCATAAATTGATATGGGCTCCTAGGTAACTGAGAAATTACTCCCAGTTGCATAAGGGTGGGAGTCTGGAGACAGTGAAGAGATAGGAAAATGTTATATCTCCTCAAACTACAGGGACCATACACTTTCCTTTTGCAAGCAAGCAGTCTACCTTTCAATTGTCTTTAACACTGTTCCCCTAAGTCATCGGAATGACTGTAATTCCAGTATCTGAAGCACACACACTCCATCTCCCTGGCCGCCTCTGGAGTTGGAACCTGCCACAGTCCTTTCAACATGAGGCTCTGAATTCCAATTTTTGGTTCATAAAATACGTTCACTGTACCCATAAATCCAGGCACAGCACTTTGCATGTAACAGTTACTTGATAAATAGTTGCTGCTTTGTGGATTATCAGCCCCCCTGAAGAAAAATAACGCTACCTGATGATGATCTTTGAATTCAAGTCTTTCTTTAGAAGGACAAATAATTGCTTGCAGCCTCCTCAAGCCCTCCAATCACCAATAGAAAACTACCAGATGAGATGAACTGCCACTGAAGGCTCCCTTTCTTGCCAATACTACCAAACAGCATTTACGGAGGTGTTTCATGAACGAATGTAAACTACCACACTGAATAAGGCAAAACCCTTCCTGTGAGGATAATCATAAAGTTAGAGCCAAGCATGCATGATTGAATAACCCCGGTGGGTAATCCTTGAACCATGTTACAAACAAACGGGACCAGGAATGCGGTCCTCTCACACTTGCAGGGAGACGGCTGCACCCACCGCCTCCCACCATCCATCTCGTCCTTCCCTGATTTGTATGTGTTTTGTTAAACAGTGAATCTTTCCATGCTTTTCAGAAAGCTGACAAGAAGCAAACGGAAAATTAAAAATGGGTGCCGAGCGGCTTCACGGGAGTCTAAATAAACAGCCCGACAGGAAAGACGTGTGGCAGGCTTAGGTTTCAGGCTGGTGGTCAGAGAGAGTTAACAGGCATCCGTATAACAGGAGGCTGTGTTTGTTTTCCCTGTCTCTGCGCTAGCAAATTTATTGGGTTATCTGTCTTATTTTGACACTTGGGTGTTTAAGGTTTCTGTTCTAGGTGTCTAAAGACATAAAAAAAATTATTGTACAGTTTACATTCCTGGCAGAGGCTTTGACATGTGCGAGCTGAAAATCTCCTACCTGCCAGTAATTTCAGAGAAAAACACCTTGCAGAATTGGGTTTCCATAGGGGGTCCAAGAATCCTCTGCAGAAAGCACCGAGAACAAAGGGTTTCTTATTTTATTTCTGACCATAGCATCCTCCAGTCTAGTGAAGTGCTGCCATGAAGCCATTTCCTTCTCCCTGTACTGTTTCTATTTACCGTGTAACATATCAGGAGCATTATCAGTGTCTTGTAGAGGGAAGGACTATTTCCGTCCGTGGAACTTGCACTCGACATAGATCAAGATACAGTTTGATTTGCTTTTGAGGTCAGGAATGCACAGTAGTGTTGAGTGAATACTAGGTGTTATGATAATGCGCCATCAAAATATTATAGTCATATGTGTGGAAATATTGACATTTTGATGACTGATGTACTAAGCCACCCACAAGCAATGTTGACATATTTCTTATTTTCAGAATACAAATTCTGAAATAATTTTATTCCTAAATGCCTCATTTCTCACAGTTATTGAGGCTGCAGTAACTAGCTATAGGGTGATAGGGAACTTAAAGTTCTCTGACATAAACCTATTTTCATTCAATCATTCATTCAATCAAATGTCATTCAATGAATACTCATGTATTTAATTGTTAGGAAGTGGGAAACACACATGGTGGGAACTGTAAAACACAGCCTCTAGTGGAAGCTTATAGTTTCTTCTCTGGTCATCTTCTGCAGTAGAAAACCTTCCTGGTATAGTCTAGTCAAAATTTCTTAATACCAGGTGATCAGCACTAAGTCAAGGCAAAAAAACCAACAGTTTACAGTTTATTTTTCCCTAAGGCAAATAATTTTGCAGCAGTTCAGGCAATCTGAGCACATTATTGTTTGTTTCTCTGTTCAGTCTTCCCTTTTTGGGGGGTGGGGGGGTTCTCTGTGGCTTAGGACGGGGACTTGACAGCTGGTAGCTATAGTCCCAGTTCCTCATAATGCTTTTAGTAAAGATTTTATCGCCCTAGCTAGGTGGCTCAGTTGGGTGGAGCATTGTCCTGGCCACTAAAAGGTTGTGGATTTGATTCCCAGTCAGGGCACATACCTAGGTTGCAGGTTCCATCTCTGGTTGAGGCACATACTGAAGGCAACTGAGTGATGTTTCTCTCTCTCTCCCTCTCCCTTCCTCTCTCTCTCTAAAAATCAATAGAAACATGTCTCCAGTGAAGATTTAATAAAAGAAAGACTTTACCACTCAGACCACTGGACAATGGTTGTCTTTTCTTGGACTCCCTCCATTTTCATCACCTACATTTGTGTGTCACTTGTCATCTCACTTTTTTTAAAATATATTTTTATTGATTTCAGAGAGGAAGGGAGAGGGAGAGAGAGAGATAGAAACATCAATGATGAGAGAGAATCATTGATTGGCTGCCTCCTGCACATCCCCCATTGGGGATCAAGCCGCAACCCAGGCATGTGCCCTTGACCAGAATCAAACCTGGGACCCTTCAGTCCACAGGCCGACACTCTATCCACTAAGCCAAACAGGCTAGGGCTCATTGCACTTTTTGTAAAGGCTTTCATTGTGTCCTAA
The DNA here is from genome assembly GCF_000412655.1 of Myotis brandtii. Taxonomy (NCBI): domain Eukaryota; kingdom Metazoa; phylum Chordata; class Mammalia; order Chiroptera; family Vespertilionidae; genus Myotis; species Myotis brandtii. Next base: position 904,964 of record NW_005370354.1, read on the forward strand.
GACCAAAGATTTTTTTGAATCAGCACACCTGCATTTGAATACAGACAATGCCACTTAATTGATGGGTGACTGAGCTTCAGTTTATCATCAGTAAAAATGTGCACACTCTTATCTGTTTTACAGGGTTGTGAAGTTCACATATGAGCAGGTACTTGAAGGTGCTGGCTCCTGGCTCTAGTAAGTGGAAAAAAGCCTGCTCCCCCTTCCTTCTTCAAGTTATACAGGATAAGGAAAAATGAGGCATTGAGAAGGTTAAAAAAAATCATGTCATAGAAATTATTTATATATTTCATTGCTTTCCTGTTCATTTAGACGAATGTGAAATAAATTAAAATTTTAAGCAAGAAACATACATGCTTTTATGCTGGTGATGGAAAGCAACTTAGCAGTCCTGGTTATATTGAGCATATACTGTGTCAAAGTCCTAGAACAGGTTCTTGGAGGGATACAAACAAATAGATAGCACAAAGCCTATAGTACCTTAAAAACAACTTGAGATAAGATTTGTACAGTAAAAGTCAAATGGTAATAAAAGTATTTTGTGGATATTACTAAGCAATAGGCAAATATTTATGGAATACGTTTTCTTTCCTGTAGTACTCCCCATAGAAGGGAATAGTAGACAAAGTTTTCTACACTTCTTTGATCATGGAATTATCTAATTTTGTCTTTATGGCAATATTCGGTGTAGAAAAATTTGGGTCATGGAAAGGGAATGCTAAAGTGGAGAATCAGAACTTTACCCTAAAGGCACTGACATTTCTAGAAAGGGAAGTTTCATGATTCAAGAAGTTAAGTAGTGGTTCAGGAAGGGTGGTTCACTGGTGGTATACCAGGCTATTGGTGAGACTCAAGAGAAAGGTCTTTTTCAAGTAGAGTGTCAGGATATAAACTAGATTATAGTTAGTTAAGGAGATTGCTGGCTGTGACAATAGAGTCAGCAGGTAGCAGAATACTCTTTAAATGATCATTTTGGAAGTGAAAATATGAGATCTAGCCAAGATAGTTGTAGCTCTTTAGAGGATTTTAGTCAGGATAGGGAAGACAGGGCGTGTCAAGGGGAAACCACGAAAGGCCCATGGGAGGACCTGGAAGGAGGGGGGACAGTTGTGGGATCAAGTCCTTGGCAAGGGTGAAGGGAATAAAGTAGAGACCATAGGTGGGGAAGAGCAGAGGAAAGAAAGGAATGCACCTGATTTCATATGATAAAGTTTAATTTCTAAATTAGGCATAGTAAGTGATTAACAACAATAACTAGTAATAAAATAGAACAATTATGCAGCTAGTAATAAAATAGAACATTATGCCAAGTGAAATAAGTCAGAAAAAGCTAAGAACCATATGATTTCACTCATATGTGGGATATAAAACGGAAACTTATGAACACAAACAGCAGTGTGGTGGTTGCCAGAGAGAAGGGGGGAGATTTGGGTGCTGATAAAGATGACAGGAGAAGATTTGACTTTGGGTGGTGGACACAAGGTACAATATACAGATCTTGTAACATTGAAATCCACACATGAAAACTATATGTTCATGTTGACCAATGCCACCCCAATTCTATATAATAAAAGCCTAATATGCTAAGTGTCCGACCGTTCTTTTGACCATTTGAGCAGTCGCTATTACACGCACTGACCACCAGGGGGCAGACACTACAACCAGTAGATTAGCTTGTTCCTGGGGTCTGGCTGATTGGGACTAGGCAGGTTGGGCCAGACATGCCCTGGAGCCCTCCCACAGTCCCTTCCTGATCCCAATTGTGCACCAGTGGGGTTCCTCAGCCTGGCTTGCTGAGGTCTGGCTGATTGGGACTAGGCAGATTGGGCCAGACAGGCCCTGGAGCCCTCCCACAGTCCCTTCCTGGTCCCAATTGTGCACCAGTGGGGTTCCTCGGCCTGGCCTGCACCCTCTCGCAATCTGGGACCCCTCAGGGCCTGTCAGAGAGGTGGTTTCTGCCCAATCCCCTCAGGCCAGGCCAAAGGACCCCACCGGTGCAAGAATCTAGACAATTTAATAATTTTTTTTAAAAAAGGGATGAATGAGCAAAAGTTGCTTTATTGTAGGTGATCTCAAATCTCAAGCTAACCCAGGAGGGAAGGTGCAGCCAGAAGCACCTGCTGAGGCAGGAGTGAGTGAAGGAGCAGGAAAGGAGTTGCCTTAGAACGGGGACATGGGCGAAGGGGAAGGTTGTAGATGGAGAAGACAAACACCATGCCCTTGGAGGTGGAGCATTATCATGGGATGGCTCAGGCTGAGCTTGGTACAATGAGCAGCTCATATGGGAAGACATGCAAGAAAGTGCAGAGCAAAAGGTGAAAAATTCAAGGTCAGGGTTTAAATGGCTGGTTAACTGAGTGCTAGAAAGAGGGGCTCATATTTCTCTCTTTTGCCTGTTCATGGATACCCAATAGCTGTGAATACACTGGTCTGTATTTTCCATTGTGCCTTGGTCTTCATAAGGGAATGAAAAGGTCACCATTGGGAAAGGCCACACCTAACCCACATCCAGCTGTATCCAGCTGTGCCCAGCTGTGAATTCACAATTGCAGCAGGCATCACAATCTACCATGTCACTTGACCAGCGTGTTTCACCCCTGACAAGTGCTTTTCAAAACAGGCAGAGGCAGGATTTGAAAGGAAAGTCTGTCCCTCTCTTTGCCTACAGATATGGGGTTGAGGGAGACGAAAAGCCAGGAACACCTGAGTCAGCCTCAGTAGCTGGACATGTAGCAGTTTAACAGCAAATAAAGGCTGTCCAATGACTGGGGAGTCAAATTAAATTCTGAACAAACAACCCTCCAGCCCCATCCCAGTCAGTTTTAGAATCAATGCAGGTGATTTATGGCTCCTTAGGGTTGTATTCTCTTTTCAATGCGCTGGGATTTACACACGTAGCCACCATTTACTCCTAATGAGCAGCACGCATCCGTCCCTGGACACCTGGCAGGGAAGGCATCGCTTCGTCTCATTCAGCAGCGTGCGCTCTTTCCACACAAAAGGGGTCAGGAGCCCGGTCAGCTGGGTGGATGCTGTTAACACAAAGTGCTGATATTTTCCAGGCTTTTCCTCCCAGGACAATCTGTGCTTTGTAATTTCATGGTTCTCTGGTGTGTGAGAACCCTCTGGGACAGTCTGGTTCTGCAGCCTCAGCTGATTCAGACAGGAGCTGGGTGGAGGCAGAGGAGAGCATTTGGTTTTCTTTGTTACCGTCCGATGAAAGGGAGCCTTGGGTCTGTATTTTTATGGGGACAACCCAGAGCCTGTGATCTGGCAAGAGCCCCATTGATACCTGTGGGATACATGGCAGGTGGAAGCACACAGAGTGTGAATCTCTTGAAACAAATGTTTGGGCATTCTCTGAAGGGTATCTTCTAGCTGAGGGAGTGGGCCATTTGGAGGGGAAAGATCCTGGTAGAGCTAATGTTTTGTGAATGTTTGGCATTATGCCAGGCCCTAACTCCTTAATTTTATTCATTGCTCACAATGATCTTTTTAGGTGAATGTCATTGTTACCCTCATTTATAGATGAGGAAACTGAGGCACACAGGGATTGCGGCAGGTGGAAGCACACGGAGTGTGCATCTCTTGAAACAAATGTTTGAGAATTCCCTGAAGGGTATCTTCTAGCTGAGTGAGTGGGCCATTCCTGGGGAAAGATCGTGGTAGAGCTAATGTTTTGTGAATGTTTGGCATTATGCCAGGCCCTAACTCCTTAATTTTATTCATTGCTCACAATGATCTTTTTAGGTGAATGTCATTGTTACCCTCATTTATAGATGAGGAAACTGAGGCACACAGGGATTGATGTGACTTGCCCGAGGTCACACAGCTAGTAGGAGGTGCTGGGATTTTCACAGTCTGCCTCCAGGGCCCTACATCTGATCAGATGTCAGAGGGCGTTCTCTCGGCCTCTTCCATTTGGGCAGCAGTTTTTATACCCAAGGCGGTTAGTTAAAAGACTAGCCGTACTCTAAAATGACAAGAAAAACAAAGACATATTTGCAGTCTCTGAGTCCTCAGCTTTCAGAGCAATTAGCAATATACAAGTGGGTTCATTTACATAGTTGGTTTCAGACCAACAAGAGTGGAGGGTGACCGTCAGGCAGGGAGAAGTGGGGGTGAGAACAGATTTCTTTGCTGTTCTTGAGGCAGATTTTTTTTAAGATAAAAGTTGGCAAAAAGGAGGGGGGGGGAAAGGCAGAGCCTCTGAATTTGCATCATTGGTGAGGCCTTCTCCTGGGAGCTAAGTG
>NW_005370354.1:909514-913930 GCF_000412655.1 Myotis brandtii
CATGTTACCATTAGCTTCCTCACTCCCAAGCTCCAAGGGCCCTTCCTTTACCTCCATAACTTGTTTCCTATGCCCATTTCTTCTAGGAATGACTTCTACCTCTGTGATTTACCAAATGAATGTTTTCTTACCAAAACAAAAATAGGCAAAATGTTTGGAATCTGTTTTCCAACCCAACCTAATTTTAGAATCCAGATTCCATAAGGAAAAGAAAGCTGCCTGTTTGAAAATTCGACTTTAAAATAGTTTCTAGAAAAAGATTTGATAAGCCCCAGTACCTCCTGGGAAAACAAGTGGCTCTTAAAAACCTTGAACATCATTGTACAGATTTTTATGAATGAGCAACATATGGATTAAATTACCCATCTTTGAAAAAAGAAATCAAAAGACAAAGCACACTCGGCAGTTTTATTGAGCCTGAATGATTTGGAAAACAGTTCCATGATACCTTAGAAATCCCAAACGGAGCTTAGTTTATCAACCATCTTTGAAAAATGAAATTTAGTCATTCACATAAAAAGGGCTGTCTCCATGAGACTGTATAGAGGTTAAGATAAAAAAAAAAGTTCATTGCTTTTCCTAAGTTTTGAGGGATTCCACAGATGAGTGGACCTGAGACAGTCATGGTCATACATCTAACTTCCGGGAATTCTCTGGGCTGGAGCTGGTGGAGCAATGCGGAGTCTCAGGTCCTCTGTCTGGTTCAATGTCCCTCTTTTCCCTTCCTCATGGTACTACTTTTGGCAGATGGGCTCACAACTTGGCTCTTCACTCTGTTCCCTAATTTTGAAACTCAATCATTGTCAATGCTGAATGAGACTCATTTTCTGAAAAATGAAAAAAAAAAATCTGTGGTCAATATACTGTATACATTATGATTCCTGTGGCTATCTTTCTTTTCATATATGAGGCTATGGGGAAACTTATTTAACTCTGTTTTAAAATTGCATTGCAATTTAAAAATAGTCAGCTGTAAAAATAGTCTAAGCATTTATTGAGCAGTGAATATGAGAATGAGTGAAGGTCCCCAGGGAAATAAAAAGGTTCCTGATTGATTTTTATTCAGAAAGGGATAGAAGTGGCAGGTTCCTGGCTGGGTGGCCAAGGGATCTTTACTCCCAAATTGAGTACTTGGTGCTTACACATCGAAAGACAAATATAGACAAGATTATCCTGACACTTTGCACAAATATTACAAAGGTTTGGACACCAAAGGTGTCCCCTGAGACTTATAAACCCTTGGGCCCTCTTTATCAGCAAGTGACAATGGTAGGACTTGAGCCAGGTCTTCTGATTCCAGGTCCAGTGATCTCTCTGCCGGAATGAATTCCTTAGGCCTGTAAAAATCATAGGCTCCTGGACTAGCACTAAATATCGAATAGAAATTTACAAGATGGAGACCCATCCCATGTTTAAGTTGTTTTTTTCAACTATGCAAATGCTCTTTTTAGTAATCAACATGAAAATGACTTAAATTTTATTTTGCATGTGTGTCATTTATTATAGACTTTAATTATTGCATGCATTGTACACTGATACACATACAATACGAACAGAGTTGTCAACACAAAACATTCATATTATTCTTTGTGGATGGCCTATGGATGTTCCAGAGTATTTTTGACCATACTAGGTGCCTTATATCTAAGCCTCAGAAACAAACCCTGTATGAGATCTGAGTCCGATTATTATAATATCTATGGGCCAGAGAGCATTATTTCAGTTATCATAAAACTGATACGATACCATTTTCACCAGTCATACTAAATTTGCCCATCCCCACTTCCTGCCTTTTAATGCAACTGGAAAGTCCCTGAGAGGAGGTGAAAAGGCGCTAAGGGAGAAGATGTGCAGCCGCACTCTGAATAAAGGTTCAGTGCTGTTGGTTCCTCCAATGATGTTTATCTTCTGCCAGACTAACGTGGCCAAGAAAATGAATGCCTCGGGTGACGCTCTGTCTCCCTGCTCTTCTGAATCGTTGCCGTTGCTCTGTACTCTTTGGAGAGAGGCCACAGTCAAGGAGCAGAGTGGTGAATACGTTGGGGCACTTCCAGACTTAAGGCTTCCTTTCTTCTCTTGTGAGAAAATTGGTTTAAATTCACCTAAAGAACAATCCAGAGAACATAATGTACATGTTAAGTGCAGAGCGATTGTTTCTGGCTGTCCACAATCACTCATGCGGTTTCTTTGCCTCTGCATTGCCTTTTTTTCCACTTGGCCTGATGCCTCTGCTTTTTTATCCAGCTACTGTCATCATCCTTCATGATGAAGTTTCGGCACTTCTTCCTTCAGGAAGCCTTCTCTACCGACCAGTCTGGTTTAGATACCCCTCCTCCAGACCCCCACAGTAGCGCCGGGCATAACTCCATGATAGGATTTATGTGTTCTGTAATAATAGATTCGTCAGCAAATACCAGAACTAGATCCCCTGGGGACAAGAATCGCATCATTTCATTCTGAATGCTCAGTCTCCAGCCCAGTATCTAGCCCTTAGTAGATCTTCCATGAATGTTTATTGAGCTGCTAATAAATGAGTGGCTAATGGAGTGGTGCTGAATGCCCAACCCCAATTATGCATGGAAACCAGGAAGCGTTGCTCTTTCCTTATTATATCTAAAAATGTGCTTTGCCTTTGGAAAAAGAAAAACAATCGCAGTCCCCAACACAAGGAAATATATTAATATAATTCAGAATCTGGAGCTCAAAGTTTCATCCACATAAAAAATTGTAGGAAATTAAAAAATGTAAAACAATCCAATAATCATATCACCTTAGCAACATTAATTTCAGCACCTATATTTTCAGTCGTGTTTGCATGTTTACAGACTTCTATGTGGTTGTAACTCCTCTATAGTTATCACTTAAGGGGCGATATGATCCTTTATTAAGCCTCTTCCATGTCCTAGGCACAGTGATAAACTCTACTGATGTTATCTGTTAAGACCTACAATGACCCCTGTGCTAGAATCATTATGTTCATGTTACAGCAGATAGAGCGGCCCAGGGGGAGCTGAGTAACAGCCTAATATGTAATTTGAGCTGACATCAGGATGACTAAAGCTATTACAAATTAAAATGATAAATTCAGTTGAAATTAATTAAAAATAAAATTTTAAAAACATTTCATTTGGTCACATTTTTGAGAATAAATGTATTGGGTTGAGTGAAATTTCTATGCTTTTTAATAGTCGTTGCCTTAATAGTTGTTGCCAAATTAATTTCCAAAAGGATTGGAGGAATCATTTCACAGGCTTGCCCGCCAGGCTGCAAATTTCTCAAAGGAAGAGTTTGTGTCTTACCTCCCTGAACTCAAAACCTAGCATAGAGCTGAGCATGTGGCCACTTCGTCACACATGTCTGCTGAATGAGTTGTTGAATAAATGGACACTGCCACCAGCATTAGAAATTGTCTTTGAAACCCACATAATGTGGTGCCCGAGACGTATATAAACCTACAAAGGGCAGATAGATTTCTTGTCCCTGAATCTAAGGAAGGAGATGATGGCCCTTGTACAGCAGATTGCTCTGTCGGAAAAGCACCTGATAGCTACTTTTGCAAGCAACTGAAAGTATTCTTCTCCATTTCTGCTTCTAAGAATTAGTGAGTCACTTTCCAAAATATGTGATTTGAATTAATTCCAGGCTGCCTCTTGGCCCAGACTCAGCATGTTGGCGCAGTTGGCACACAGTCCGGCAAGCAAAAGGCATCAGGATGTAGTTCGGGGCTTTCTTTGAAATATTCAAAGGAAGTTTAAGGGAATATAATAACTCTTGAAAATTGTCTTCCTTCTCTTATTTTCTTACATCTCCGCTGTTCTCATCTCTACCAATCTCTAAAACCCCATTTTCAGAACGATATGCAAAATGTTACTGCAGTGTTTAACCCGAGGCCTCTACTTGCTTCCTTTCTTGAGGAGAGCCGGCATGGCCATAGCATACTCAGCCCCACACGGGGCTGGGTGCCTTATGTGCCGTGCCAGCTCAACCAGGTTCGGTGACCCTGAGAGGGGGGCGGTGGAGGATTGAGAAAAGACAGACAAGAGAAGAAAGCTGGGTCTGGGTGGAATGCTGTCCTTTTTGATGGAGAGCTTCTCTGATGGAAAGCTAGTGACAGCACCACGGGCTACAAGCTGTGTCTTTATTTTATAGCAGATTCCACCAGGCAAAGTAACGGTGTAGTCAAGATGTTTACAACATTCTCGTTGGTTTCGATCCTACTCAATTACATGCACCTGAACTCTATCAAGGCCACATCACTCAGACACGTGGGACCACAGGTTCGGACCCTAGGTTCAAGCTTACAACTATAGCTGTTGACTATAATTGTGCTGGGAGGGCTCTGCCCTGCAAGCTGGGACTTGCACGTGGCCATGAGAGGACTGTGCCCTCTCATTAATACGAGGCTTGAACTTGTCC
>NW_005370354.1:914088-921005 GCF_000412655.1 Myotis brandtii
TAACAAAGAAACAGAATTTCCGGAGGATGAGGCCCAGAAATCAGGATTTTAAAAAGATTCCCAGGTGATTCTAATGTGCAGCCAAGGTTGAGAACCACTGCTGTAGCCGCTCTCCACGCTTTCTGGGAGTTCCAATGGCTTCACTCTCCAGGAAGGAGCCGTGGGGCCCTCAGCCTGTGGTTCCCTGGCCTTCACGACCCCAGGCCTTTCCTCCTCTCTTGCTTACCCTTCAAAGTCTATTTCTTTTTCTGCTTACTTTTTCACTCTTCTTTTTTTAAAAGGGAAATTCTCCTACAGAAGTTTTGCTTTAATTTTTTTTTCATCCTATATAATTCTTTGTAAGTTAAGTTATAGGTAGTACAGAATCAATTTATTGACCTGAAGCATTGCTTCTCAAATTAGACTAAAAGTTTCCTGTGGCCTCTCCAAGCTTTGCCAATTTTCCTACAGGAAGTTTCCTTGAATTTCCTTCATGCTCTCTGTTTCCACAATTCAACTCTATACCATCGTTTTCTTGAAAGCTATGACAAGTATCTGTCCATCACTGGGTCCGTTCCCTAAGGTCTGGCCTCTTATTTTCTGTTCCTGTTTTCTTTTATTGCTATTCCTGTCTCTTCACATCAGACACCTCCAGGTTTCCCCTCTGTCAACACAGGGAAGATTAAAATAGAATTTACCTTGTCAGATTAAACTGAACTTCACATACTCCTCATAAGTATTTGTCTTTAAAACTTTCTCTGACACATTTGTAAAAATTAAATCTCTTAAATGTATTTCCAGTTGGCTGAGGTTACTGCTCAGTGGCTGTACCATTTGCCTAAGTTATCAAGTTACTTACCCTGATTCAAATTCAGTTTTGCTTGTCTGACCTTTAGAGAGTTGGGAAATGATGCTATAACTTAGTGATGTCATAGACATAATGAAGTAACTTCAATCTATAGTTATTATATTGGCTTGGGGGAAAAATTAAAATAATTGTCATAATATATTCTGTTATTTGAAACATGAAGGAAATTTGACAGCTGAGAGAAACTGGTATATTAGCTTTGTGGTTTTAATTATTAGAATTGTAGTTTTTAACTTGGAAAAGAATGTGATTAGTTTTTGAAACAGTGTTGCATATTTAACAAAACTGATTTTTAAACATTTACAATTTCTTTTAGAAGATCTACAGAAGTTTATCTTGTAGGGTTTGTAGTCTGCCCTCCCAGGTAGTTGAGTTTGTGAGGGAACCAGCTGTACCAAATTTGAAAAGTGTATCAGTCAGAGTTCAATCTGAGCAGCAGATCCAGTAGATGTGTTTGTGTGTGCGTGTATGTATGTGTGTGTGTGTGAGTGTGTGTGTGTACGCACACATGACCTGTGATTTAGCACAAGGAAATTGGCTTATGAAATTGTGGAGGTTGGCTAAGCAACTCTGAAGTTTGTAAGGCAGGTTGTTGAAGGGAAAATCACAAGGAGGCTGACACTCCATAAATATGGGCCAAAGCTTTGTCCACAGGAGGAATTGCATTATTTTTTCTACCCGGAAAGTCTCAGCCCTGCTTTTAAGACCTTTCAACTGATGAAGCTGGGCTCACCCAGGAAAATCTCCCTTAAAGTTAGCTGGATAAAGGGGCTAATGACCTCTGACAACCCCTTCACGGCAGCACCTGGATTGATGTTTGGTTAGTTAACTGAGGACTGTAGCCGAGCCAAGAGGACACATCAAAAACCATCCCCAAATGGTTGAGCTATTTTAATTAATTTATAAATCGGTTGTACCCTTTAGTGGGATTTAATCTGTTAAAATTTATGATTATGCAGAATACAAAGTAAAAGTTATATTTTTCTTTTGAGATAGAAATGCTAGTTTTATAAGTAGAATGATGCAGTTTACAAATTGAATGTAAAGACATGAGAAAACCTAGGTTTTAATACTTATGGCTGTAGCTGTGGTAATGAACCAAATAGCTGTAGTCTTTTATGTGCACAGAGCTTTCCACGTGTGTGCAGAGAGAACCCTCAGTTGATGAAGACAGCAGAGTAGAATTGGGTAGTTCACCAGGGTCCTCAGGCCTGACATAGAGAATGAGAATTACGGAAAATGGAATTTGAACAATTATGGAGTGAGATTTGAGAGCTTTAAAAGATATTTGTATCAGTGCTTGATAATGATGGTGTTTTAAACACTTATAATCTACAATCCATGTGGTCCAGTCCCAGAACTGCATCATGGTAAAAAAAATGTCCAATAATATCCAGCAACCAAAAGAAAATCAGAATAACTTGAGGGTTTTACTTGCATTTCCTGGTGCAATACTAGATCACAGTAACACTTCGAAAAGAATCCCTCTTTTGTCTATTGTCTAACTCCCTCACACAGCATGTCCGCAGTTCCCTCTGCAAACTTTCCTCTAATTCTCAGCCCTAGTCTGCGTCCCAGCTTTTCTTTTCCCCTTTCTTCTTCCGCGTGGTAAAGCCCCAAATAACTGTGCTACCCAAGGAGGACCCTCCTAGGAAGACCAGGGTGATCTAAGGGCTTAGGTGTAGGCAGAAAGGAGAGGCTGTGAACGTTCCTACACTAATTGGTTTGGCTCTTCCTTACAATGGTGATAATTCAGTGTTGGTATCAGGGAAATTCAGCCACACTAATAGCAGTGTGGGTACCGGAAAGCTTAAAGTGAGAAAAGAAAAGCTAAAACGTGTTCAGTTATATAAAAGTAACACCAATTACACTTAATTACATAAACTGTTTACCATTTATGCCTAATTACCCCAAAGTCATAATTATGCACTCCATTAGTGATAGATGGCAGATTAACCTGGCGGTAAATTCTATTGCGACACTAAACCTGTGTGTTCAGTCCGCTTCCATGACTGCTTCTACGCAGGAGCCCACACACATGCTGCCTGCAGATCTGCTTATAAACTTAAGGACTCTAACTCAGTGATGGCGAACCTTTTGAGCTCGGAGTGTCAGCATTTCGAAAAACCTTAACTCTGGTGCCGTGTCAAGAATAGAAATTTTTTGATATTTGCAACCATAGTAAAATAAAGACTTATATTTTTGATATTTATTTTATATATTTAAATGCCATTTAACAAAGAAAAATCAACCAAAAAAATGAGTTCGCGTGTCACCTCTGACACGCATGTCATAGGTTCGCCATCACTGGCCTATTGGAAGTTATTCAGGAAGAGTGAATTCAGAATTTCTCCTGTGGGGCAGTGCACCCACATTTGCACAATATCGCACTCAGCGAGGCTCGCAGTGGCTCCCCAGATCTGCCTGTGGGGTGGTGGGCTCCAGGTGCCTGCCTGTAGGACATCTTGGTTCTGGTGGTGCGTTTGCGCAGAGCTCTGATGCACCCCAAGGGGCCCCGGGTTGAAATTGTGCGACAGTGTCTATTGGAAGTTATTCAGGAAGAGTGAATTCATAATTTTTACTGTGGGGCAGTGCACCCCCTGTTTGCACTATATCGCACTCAGCGGGCGCTTGCAGTGGCTCCCAGGAGCTGCCTGTGGGGTGGTGGGCTCCAGAGGCTTGCAAGCTAGAAATGCAAGAATGTGGTGCCCACCGGTCTGCCGCTGGGCGGGGTTGCGGGGGGGGGGAGGCTGCACTCACTGCTGTGGTGCGGTGATCCTTTGGAGGTGGAGGTCTCAGGGTCTGCGAGTCTGCATCTGCGGGTGGGGCAGCAGGACCCTGGCTGGCGTGGCTGCTGGGTCGCGGGCAGTATCCCAGGCCTGTCTGGGTGGTGTTGTTGATAAGTTCCTAGATGGCCGCTGTCCCCTTCAAGATGGCGTGGGGTGGGCTCTGTGCCCGAGTCCCGTGGTCCGGGGAGTGCCCGCAGCGGTAGTAGTCTCTCCCTGTCCAGGAGAGTGTGGTCTGCTGGCCCCTGGTACGCCTGTCGGATTTAACTGTCCCTCACTCACTCACACACACACCACACGCATACATACACTCTCCCTTCACCCTCTCACTCACTCACATCCTCTCCCTCACCTCCGTCCTGCCAGCCGCCATCTTCCAACCTCCTCAATATAATTGAGTTTTATTTATATTCTTCTAAATAAGCAATTTCCTTTATATAGCTTTCAATATGTAGGAATAAACAAAAAAACATTTATGATTATGTGACAGTGCACACACTTTCAAACACACCAACACAGGTACAAAACCCGGTCCCCTTGGGGCATACTCTAAATTACCAGTTTAATGTTGTCCTCACAGGGTGGAGCAAGGGAGTGCCAAGCTGGACGCTTGCCTCGGTTATAGAGCTTGATTATAAGGCAGCAGAAAGTGCCAAGCCTTTAGAGTCAGTTGGCAGTTCTCTTACTGGAGAACCAATTAAATAAATTGTTTTGGATTGTCCTTCCTAAATCATAACTTCCATAAATACTTAGACAGGGAACTGATTTGTAAGATTTATTTGAAATAATGTAAGTCAACAGTTTATACATTTCACCAGGAGTTGGTTACATTTTCAACATCTTTTCTTTAAAAGTAAATGACTTCAATGTAGGTCTCACAATTTTACATGAGGAATTATAAGAAGGTTTCATCATAACGCGTGTGGTTTTTCTGGTACCCATAAGTTAGCTTTTGGAAGGAGGAAGCCCTGACACATAGATGGTCATGCATAACCACGCTTTAGCTATGCTAGGATCCCATAAAAATTCAGTAACATTCATGATTCAGATGATATAAATTGTTGTGTCATTAAATTTTAATATATCTTATTTAATTTATGTTTGTCTATGTATGAGAGGGAAAGAGAGAAAGAGGGAGAGAGAAAAGTCTCTTTGTCTAAGATGATTTCATTGAAATTAAACTTTCTCTTTGCAAACTAGTTCTTCACATTTTTCCCCTCATGACTTCCAATACATTATTTGGATTTAGGTTTTGAGGATTCTTAAACTCTAAAAAATAACTGTCACTGGTGTTCTTAAGTTCTTAAAATTACTCCTATTTAATTGTAAAAAAGCCCCAGGTAGTTGTAAGTTACCCAAGATGGTTGTATAGATGTATTTTCTAAATTTATCTATGGAAGAAATAAAATCTCTCCTTCAGGTAGATCAAGAATATATTTAATAAAAGTTGTCTTGAAAATTATTTTTAATTTTTTTGGTCTTAGTTGAGAAGTGAATATTTTAGCTTTGATCTTAAATGCCTAAAATTCATCAGTTAGCTCTTATGGGAGCATGTTCTTATAGGATAATTAAGATTGCTGTGGGACTGTACAGTGACTTTATATATATTTAATTTGAAGACTTAACACCACCCATAAAATATTGAGTAAGCAGAAATTTCAAATAAATAATATCTTTTCTTGTCTCATGTTGTTCTTTCTGTCTTGAATGCTATTCCACCACTTCTCTTTGCACGTTTTGATACTCTGCCTACGTATCAGCTTCAGTGAAACTTCTTAGAGAAGAGGCCTTTGATGCTGCAGATGTGTCTGGGTTCCTCTTATCTCCTCCTGAAGACCCAATTTCCTCACTACTAGCAGTTACCACAACTGTCATACATCTCTTACCTCTGCCTGGCATGCTGCCACAGTACTGTGCAGTGTTCATATGGTTTTCTTGAGGAAAATATGAAATCCATAGTAATACAGAAAGATAAAATTGCTGGTGAAACCATATTTATGTAAAGGGTATTAAATAGGGAACTTGCAGTTTATTTTGCAGTTGAAAAGTAGTCGTAGAGTTTTAGACCGGCACACCCGCATACAGACTTTGCAACAGAGAGGCATTTATTGCACTAGATCCCAGTTTGCTCAGCTATCCAGTCACGGTAGGCTGTCACGCGAGTGTACACTCCTGGCTTATCTGCCAGACCACATTGTTCCCCCCAGCTCACTATCCCCACGAGGAACCAGAGCCGCCGTGTGTCCTGTTGTACCAGTGGGCCACCAGAGTCACCCTGAAGAAACAGAAACAGAATAATAGGGAGGGAAGGAAGGAGAGGAGAAACTGTGAGACAGAGAGAGAGAGAGAGAGAAACACCAAAATGAGAGAGACTACATCGACTGGTTAACTGCTGCATGCACTTTGAGAAGGGATGGCGAGTGAACACACAACCTATGTATGTGGCCTTGACCAGGTATCGAACCCGTGACTTTTTGGTGGCCAGGGCTATATTAATATTCTTGTACAAATGTTTGTTGAGCACCCTTTTTTAAAATTATATTTGTATTGATTTCAGAGAGGAAGGGAGAGGAAGAGAGAGATAGAAACATCAATGATGAGAGAGAATCGTTGATCAGCTGCCTCCTGCACACCCCACACTGGGGATCGGCTCACAACCCGAGCATGTGCCCTGAATAGGAATCAAACTGTGACCTCCTGGCTTATAGGTCGATGTTCAACCACTGAACCACTCTGGCTGGGCTAAACACCCATTTTTAATTCTTTTGGTTAAATATCAGGAGTGGAATTGCTCAGTCATTGAATAATTCTATGCTTAACTAGTGACAGTTAATTTTATTTTCCAACTTGATTGGATCTTGGGTTGCCCAGATATGTGCCTAAATATTATTTCAGAATGTGTCTGTGAGGTGTTTCTGGATGAAATTAGAATTTGAATTGGTGGTCTCAGTACAGTGGTTGCCTGCCTCAATGTGGGTAGGCATCCTGCAATCTGTTGAAGGGCCTGTATAGAAAAAAGGCAGAGAAAGGAAGAGTTAGGCCCTTCCTGCCTGACTGCTGGGCTGGAACATTGATCTTCTCTTGCTCTCTGTGCTCCTGGTTCTTAGGTCTTCAGACAAGACTGAAATCTACATCATCCGCTCCTTGTTCTCAGGACTTCCCACTTGGACTGAATTACACTGCAAGCTTTCCTGGGTCCCCAGCTTGCAGACAGCAGCAGATCATGGGACTTCTCAGCTTCCATAATTGTGTAAGCCAATTCCTTATAATAAATTTATCCATAT
>NW_005370354.1:921050-976050 GCF_000412655.1 Myotis brandtii
CTATAAAGAACTCTAATACACCATTCAGAAGCCAAATGTTTTTCACAGCAGCTACACCATTCTACATTTCCACCAGCAGTGTATGAGGAGTCCAACATCTCATTATTTTACCAACTCTTTTTTTGTAGTTTTTACCAAATTATAGCCATCCATGTGGCTGTGAAATGTCATCTCATTGTAGTTTTGATTTGCATTTCCCTAATGACCAATGGTGTTGAGCATCTTTCATGTGTTTTTTAGCCACTTGTATGTCCATTTCTCTTAGAAGAAATGTCTACTAAAGTCACTTGCCCATTTAAAAAAAATAATTTTTAGAGAGAGAGGAAGGGAGACAGAGAAAGAAACATTGATTGGTTGTCTCCTGCATGTCCCCTACCAAGGCTCAAGCTGCAACCCAGGCATATGCCCCTACTGGGAATCGAGCCAGCAACCTATGGTGCCTGGGATGATGCCCAACCAACTGAGCCATACTGGTCAGGGCTCATTTGCCTATTTTTAAAATTGGTTATTTGCCTTTTTGTTGTTGAATTGTAAATGTTCTTTATATTTTAGATACTAGATCCTTATCAGATAGTTGATTCACAAATATGTCCTTACTTCTGTGGAGTGTCTTCATTTTCTTGATAGTGTACTTTGATGCAAAAAAGTTTTTAATCTTGATGAAATTTATTCTATTTTAATTTTGTTGCTCATGCTCTTGGTGTCATAACTAAGAATCTTTTGCCACTAAAGTCAAGAAAATTTATCCCTATGCTTTCTTTCAAATAGTTTGGTCCATTTATTTCTTTAGTACATTTTGAGGTATTTTTTTGTATGTGGTGTGAGGTAAGGATAAAGCTTCGTTCTTGCATATGGACACCCAATTCTTTCAGCATGATGTGTTGAAGAGACTATTCTTTTCCCATTGAGTAGTTTTTACACCTTTGTTGAAAGTCAATTGACTACTGATGTACAGATTTATTCCAGGACTCTCAATTCCACAGAAAACCTAACATTTTTAAAAGAAGACACTACTGCCTGGCCAGTATTGCTCAGTAGTTAAAGCTTCTGCCTGCACACCAAAGGGTCACAAGTTTGATTCCTAGTCAAAGGCATGTACCTGGTTAGAAAGGTCGAATCCCACCCTGGTTGGTGCAGGAGGCAACCAATCAATGTGTCTCTCTCACATTGATGTTGCTCTCTCTCTCTCTTCCCCTCCCTCATTTCATTCTATTTTCTCTAAAAATAAAAAATAAAAATCAATGGAAAAAAATCCTCAGGTGAGCTCTCTCTCTCTTCCCCTCCCTCATTCCATTCTATTTTCTCTAAAAATAAAAATCAATGGAAAAAAATCCTCAGGTGAGGATTAACAAAAAAAAAAGGAGTCACTACTAACACATTTTGAGGTCCTGTAGACAGAGACCTTTGAAAATTTAGGCAATCCTTTGAATGTTGTTCTGATTAACCTGGTTTTAACATATTAGAGGAATGAAGCCTTCCCCTCCCTCATTCCATTCTATTTTCTCTAAAAATAAAAATCAATGGAAAAAAATCCTCAGGTGAGGATTAACAAAAAAAAAAGGAGTCACTACTAACACATTTTGAGGTCCTGTAGACAGAGACCTTTGAAAATTTAGGCAATCCTTTGAATGTTGTTCTGATTAACCTGGTTTTAACATATTAGAGGAATGAAGCTCTACAGCGAAATTAATTGTACTTACTGTAATTTAGGATCAAAATCTCCTGTTGATCCCTGGCCAGGTAGCTCAGTGGGCTAGAGTATGGTCCGGATATCTCCAGTCAGGGCATATACAAGAAGGAACCAATGAATGCATAAATAAATGCAACAACAAATCAATGTCTTCCTCTCTCTTTCTCTCACTCCCTCTCCCTTTCTCTCTCTCTAAAAAAAATCTCTTGCTAAGATGATATTAACATTATCATTAGTGATACAGGAAATTCTAGATAGTTCCTATGATTTAATAATAAACATTAGCTTAATGTTTCTCTCAAGGCCCGAGTCTGTTATCTGGCCATATTTGAAGATGTCATCTCCTCCCATCACTCCCTCCACAATCCTAAGAACTGTAAAACAGACAAAGGGGAGAAAAAAATATGTGAGATATAATATGTAATCATCTCTAAAACACACGAATCACCTGCCTTTCCTGCCCTTTCTTTGACCATGAAGACTTCAATGGCTCACTGGGCCTTGTTGATGTTGGGTTCTGCTGAAATCAATCGGAGATCACATGGCTCCACTTTCCATGGTTCATACATTTAATCCTATAGCAGACATTATTTATAGAGTTTCAGGCCCTGGGGTGCATGCATTCTGGGATTGCAAGAATCTAAGAGCTACTCTTTCTTTTTGAGGCATTTACTATCTGAGGAAAACATAGGTACATAGGCATAGAGCACTGCTATAATGTGCTGAAGGCCTCACTAAATATTATGTACAGAATATTTAGATAGCCTGGAGAAGAGAGTAATTAATCCTGCCCAGGCTTACAGTTCTTCCATTAGATAGAGCTCCTGGAGGGTGAGAACTCTCTCTCTCTTCATCTTTGTACCCCCATTGCTGAGAAGAATTTTTGAGCATTCTGTGCTCTAAATGTTTGCTGAGTAAATAAATAGACAGGCTAAGACTTGAGGGACGAGTAGGAGTTTTCCATGTAGAAAAGGAGAATAGGAGAATTCTAGGCACGCACAGGGCGTGGAAGTCTAAGAGCGTGTTTCATCCATTGAATGACAAGTGGTGGCAAGAGTCTGAGGGTGCATGGATAGCAGGAGGGAAGGATGGAAAGCAGGCTAGAGTTCATTTGTGGGGAGTATCAAATTACACTAAGAAATCTGGAGATTACCCTGCAGGCTATGGGGAATCATTGGTCATTAATAAGCCCAGTTTGGTGGCAGAAGTGGGGAGACACAAACAGTTACATGAAAATCAATCTCCATTTTAGAATATTCAGGGAGCACTGTAGAAAGTGGATTGGGGTTGGTGAGGCAGGCAGGGTGACCATTTGGGAGAAGTGTTATAGTCCAAGGGAAGGTTGAGGAAAGCCCTGTACTAGGGCAATGTCAGTGTGAATTCAGAGAAAATGATGAGTCCCAAGGATATTTTGAAGGTAGAATTGGCAGGATTGCTTGTTAGGGGTGGAGGTTGGGTTGTTGAGGAGTGAGGCCAAGTTTTTAGTTTGAGAAACTATGTGGATTATGATACCAGCAGTGGAAACAAAGAATAGGAAGAGAAACAGGACCCACCCTATGGACAGGGAGAATGGTAAGGATGATGAAGGATCAGTGAAGGGACTTATAACCTGATCGACAAATTCAAACCCCAGGTCACTTTATGTTCTTATTAATTGCAGGCCCAAGAAAAAAACTATTCAGATAATCTGGCTAAAATAAGACTTTATATAATTTATGGATTTGACTTTCCTGTCCTGGAGTTTTCCAATAGTAATGATAGCCACCTGAGTCTTGTAAAAAGATCATGTGCATTTGAAGAACGATGTGAAATTACCATATTTGGGTTTACTTTTCTCTTTTTCTTCCTATTTCACAGTCTTTATTCTTTAATTTCAATTACATTCACCATTAAACTATTTATTAAATATTTAATATTAAAATCACTAGCATACTGTGTTATATACATTTTATATATCATTTTGCAGTCATTTTAGGTAGAGGAAATGGTTTGCTATGACTACTATTTCACAGAATCTGAATCTCAGAGAAGTGAAATAATTTGTTTATAAACCCACACACCTGAGTGACAGAGCCAGGTCTTCAATCTGGGTCCTCCAAGTGCATAGTCCACATTCAGCTCCTAGACGATGTTTTTAAAAACTGTCACAACTCATCAGCGAATGGTGAAATTAATTTAGCATCAATCAACACTAAAAAATAAAACGATAAAATTTTAAAATTTCAACATGCATCACATATTAAGGCCAAGTATTGTTGTGTAAGGCCTCTCTCTCTCTCTCTCTCTCTCTCTCTCTCTCTCTCTCTCTCACACACACACACACACACATAGCTAGAATTGAACATGCATGTGCCCAGTATTGGAGTGAGTGTGGGCTGTTTTGCAAGAGGAAAGCCCTTCAGTTTGGGATAGGGGAAGCAAGTTTCATGGAGGAGGTGATGTTTTTATTGAACCTTAGAGGATGGTAAGATTGAGGCAAACAGAGGAGAACCAGGCCATCCCAGCTGAGTGGCTGTTATATTTCACATGAAATAGGTATGTCACCTGAATCTCAGCCTAGGGATTATAGTTTTGGGGCTTTACGCAAAATCAAAAGAGTAAAGATTGAAATTAGCACTAAGAACCTATGTAGGGGCCATTGGTTGATTTTTTGCCACCTAGCCTCCTCTTCCCCTTCCTAAGTAAATTCCCATTTTCTTTGGGCAATTAACTATTTGACTGGGGGAAAGATTTGGGTGTTAATCGGGTGTGCATTTCTCTTTTGGTTGAAGAACTGCCACGGGATTGAAAACGGTTTCAGTGTATTCATTCCCATGCCTGCTGCCTGGTGTTACTCTGGTTGCTGCTCCTTCAGGCCCACGTGGCTAGTGCCCCTGGGGATGGGTGATTCCTAATCTGTTCATCTCTCAGCTCCCATCACCCTCCTAATAAATGTCCTTCACCTTAAGTTAGAACTCTAACTGGAACAATGAGCAAAGTGTTTTCTTACATTAGCCTATTGAAAATCTCTATAACATACCTGCACAGAGAAGTAAACTGAGGCTCAGAGGGAAGCCCTGCCCCTGGGAAGAGATAGAACTGGGGTTTGAGCCTCGATCTTAGTAAAGAAATGTTCTTTATTTTTTCCATCTTTGAGGCTGCCTCTCCAGAGCTGAACAAGCTTTTGGGCTTAGAAGTTTTTATGATTTTAGAGAGTCCTCCGTTGTTGTTAAAATGACCCCAAAAATGTAAATGCCTGCCCTCATATAAAAAGGATGTTTCTTTAAAAGAAGATGTTAGACTTAAACTGAGGTTTCCTGGTTTAAAAAAAAAAATCAAAACCACTCAACAAGACTAAACCCTCTCTTCTCTTTCTAAATACTTATTAGGGATTTAGGCAGGGGCCTAGATAATTGAGAGGATTAAAGGGAAGGAATGAAGGAGAAAATGTTCCCTCAGGCAGAATGGGAACTAGAGCAATGGGAAAATGTTTCCCGGGAAAGCAGAAAATGTGTACAAAGCAAAATTAATTTTAGAGACATTAAGAAGAAAGGGGTTGGGGTAAGGTAGAGAGAATGGGGAGAACGCAAGGAAATTCTACAGGAAAAAAGAGAGAAAAGGAATGAAATTTGGTCTGGTTTTAATTTATGTCAATTGCCAAATAAATCCTTGAAAGCTGTTCTCAGCATGGATAGTCCCTCTGTAACGTAAGTAACTGAAACCAGTTCAGAATGCATTTTTTTCCTCCTAAAATATGATACACCCTATAGACAGAGGCAACATCAATAAAGTTCCCTGCCTCTGGCTCCACATTCTCCCCACCCTCCCCCCAAAACCTTATGATTCTGCCTACAATTCAGAGCTGGGATAATTAGGGGAATTAAGGACATTCATGAACATAAAATACATGTGTGTTTAATTGTACTGTCAAACCAAAGAGATCAAGATGAACAGTGAATGAGCAAAATTCCTCTTCTAAGATATTGTTGAAAACTTTTGATCCTTAAAGATTCACCCGTTTCCGGTACTTTCCCTAACTTTGGGTTGAGGGTGAAAGAAAAAGTATGTTTAATTGTATCAATTATGTTCAACTGCTTTTTAAAGTTTTTATTTGTTGAATTCTCAAAAGAATTTTGAGACAATTAGATAAGCATGTCTGGTGAAAGTTTCTACAGAAAGTTAACCTTGATTGACGGCATGGATAATGCAGTGGAAATGGGAAGATTAAGGGCAATTAACTGAGAGTACTTTAGCATCTAGAAAAGAACTTCTACAGCCAATAAGAAGAAGAACCTAGTAGTGAAAAGGGTGAAAGGTATTATCCGGCTTTCACGAAGAAGAAATGCAACTGTTTTCATAAACAACTAAAGCAGTGGATGAGGCCCAGAAATCAGGATTTTAAAAAGATTCCCAGGTGATTCTAATGTGCAGCCAAGGTTGAGAACCACTGATCTAAAGAGATGCTGAACCTACTCAACATATTGCCATTTGAAACCATACAAATGTGTTTTCTTTCCCACCAGCCTGCCAAAAATTAAAGATTCATGCAATACTAAGAGTTGTTAAAAAAAAAATGTAGAACAATAGGACCCTCATACAATGTCCGCAGGAGTGTAAAGGGGTTGAATTACTTTAGGAAGGAGTTTGGTATTGCCTAGTGAGTAGCACTGTCTACTTGATTCTTTAGAGCCCTATGCATATTAATCATAAGCATTTTAATTTCCCAGTCTGATAATCCCAACATTCCTGCCATATCCGAGTCTGGTTCTGATGTTTGCTCTGTCTTTTCAAATGTTGTTTTCTGCCTCTTAGCATGCCTTATAACTTTTTCTTGATGGCAGGAAACCATACACTGGTTAAAGGAATTGCTGTAAACAGACGTTTAGGAATGCTTGATGAGCTGTGGTTGGAGGGAAGCACTCCATAGCCCTATGATTCGGCCTCAGTCTTTTAGTGAGTCTGTGCCTCTTGGACTGTGAAATCCACAAGTGCTTCTCGGTCCCCTCTGAGGTGGGACAAATGGCTAGACTGGGCTGGAGTTGGATAAATCCTTTCCTCCCTATGAAAGGTCAGAGCCAAATGGAGTTGGGGCCCAGTTTGTTAGGTTCTGATAAAACCCCTGCAGGTTAGGCCCTGGAAGTTTCTCCTGAAGGCAGACCTCATGAGGAAGAACAGAATGCTCTGGTTACTTGTCCCTACCCCTGCAGGAAGCAAGAGGAGCTTTTTCTCTGATATGAGAGCCTGGATGAGCTTCTGGAGGTAAATCTCCCACAAAGTGAGTGTCATCCCCACTCCCCACACCGTGACTTGGCACCCCAAGAATTTTGGCTCTCAGACTTGTCCAGGCAGAGCCACCAGCAATTCATCAATTATCATCTGGTTTCCCTACTCCAGGCCTGGTTCCCACAGGGACTCCTGCTCTGAAGCGGTGATTCTCAGTATCTGCCTGTCCATCTCTCCAGTTTTGGGGGCATCAGTTTAGCCTGTGTCCTAACGTCTCTTTGAATCTAAAAAGAGTCATTCCTTTTCAGTTTCTCCAGCGTTTTCTTGTTGTTAGGATGAGTTGTGATTTTCAAGCTCCTCACATGCCAGACCAGAAACTGGGAGTCCCACCATCTTTTTTAAAAAAGGAAGTTTTAAGTCAATAAATCACGGAAGGCCTGCCTGAGGATCAAGTGAGACTGGTCAGACCTTCACATCGATGTAAGAAGAAATTTCTGTTTAATGCCACTATTGGCCTGTGTGGCCACCAGTATGAGACCCAAAGGCCCTGAATACTCAACCCGCTGCCTGGCCACCTGGTAGTAGCAGCAGCCATGATCTGGGGGAAATTCCCTGGGTCTGGAAGTCGTGGTTGAGAAAGCATGTGGGCTGTATGAAAGAGAAGGCCCTGCCTATTGGATGATGGGATTCCCTTCCTGCTTGGGCCTCTATGAACATCATGGAATTGGTGGAGGGAAGTGTTGCCTTTCTCATTTTTTGAGGCTTTCAGAATAAAATAATAAAATGACAAAATAAGGTTACAAAAACGGTGGGATGTTTTATCTATTTAAATTAAACAAATTAACATTTTTAACCCTGAGAAAATACAATGCGATATATTGACATGATAATTATAATACTTATTTAAAAAATCCCACCAGTACAGACTGTGTAAGCAACCTTGAGAACAGGTAATGGGAATTGTTTGAAGTCGTGTGATTAAAATGTTCACAGTGTATCTCTGTGACTACATGGGTGGCCTCATTTGAATAGGGGGGTCAAAAATTTAAATTTGAGGCCCTAGATATTCTGACTCAATCCCCAAACCCTTCCTGTGTTAAGTCATGATCTAAATTTTAGACAAAATTTCAAAATGGGATCTGCAGTTTTGCTTTAGCAAGATGATATTTGCCGGCATCAAGGGTTAGTCAGATAAGCAGGTTTAAAAAGGCAAATGCCTATGTTGTATAGTGCACTGCACATTTGGGTTCAAATGCTGGCTTTGCAACTTTCTACCTGTGTGACCTTGGTCAAGTCACTTTCCTTCCTCTGAGCTTCAGTCTCCTCAACTGTGAAATGGGTATATGTACATGGATCTTAATTAGTTTTTAAAATTCAGTATTATGGTTGTTTTTATATGTGTCTTATCTATTCTCCTATTTAGTAAGCTTTCTGAGGACATGAATCATGTCTAATTCATTTTTTAAGAATTTTATATCACTTTGCACTAATCTTTAAAGGAACTCTTATGGACCAAGCTTTTTACACTTTTATTTATTAAAGCTTCATGAAAAGCTTATGAAGTTGGCCTTACCACTTCACCGAGACTCAGAGAGGTTAAATTGGTTGCTTGCTAGTGAGTAGTTGGACTTAAATCTAGATTTTTTAAAAGTTTGTTTTTCAATTACAGTCACATTCAGTATTATTTTGTATTAGTTTCAGATATACAGCATTATGATTAGATAATCATATACTTAACACAGTACCTCTATTTCAAGTACCCATCTGGCATCACACATAGTAATTACAATATTATTGACTATATTCCCTATGTAGTACTTTTGTATCCCCATGACTAGTTTGTAACTACCAATTTGTACTTCTTAATCCCAGTCCCCCAAAACCTCCCCTGGCAACTATCAGTCTGTTCACATATCTATGAGTCTTTTTCTATTTGTTTGCTCATTTATTTTGTTCCTTAGATTCTACATAAGTGAAGTCATATGGCATTTGTCTTTCTCTGTCTGACTTATTTCACTTAATACCCTCTCGGTCCATCCATGCTGTTGTAAAGGGTAAAATTTTATTCACTTTTATGATGAATAGTATTCCATTGTATATATGTACCACATCTTCTTG
Source organism: Myotis brandtii (assembly GCF_000412655.1). Taxonomy (NCBI): domain Eukaryota; kingdom Metazoa; phylum Chordata; class Mammalia; order Chiroptera; family Vespertilionidae; genus Myotis; species Myotis brandtii. Next base: position 930,061 of record NW_005370354.1, read on the forward strand.
ACCCAGTTGTCTATTGATGGGCACTTGGGTTGTTTCCGTTTGTTGCCTATTGTAAATAATGCTGCAATGAACATGGGGTGCATACATCTTTCTGAATCAGTGTTTTGGATTTTTTTTTTTGGATAAATACCCAGAAGTGTAATTGCTGGGTCATATGGTAGATTCCATTTTCTATTTTTTTAGGAACCTTCATAATGGTTTCCATAATGGTTGCACCAATCTGCATTCCCACCAGCAGTGCACAAGGGTTTCCTTTTCTCCACATCCTCCCCAACATTTGTTGTTTGTTGATTTATTAATGATAGCCATTCTGACATGTGTGAGATAATAGCTAATTCATTGTGGTTTTAATTTGCATTTCTCTGATGATTAGTGATGAGCATCTCTTCATATGTCTATTGGCCTTATATGTTTTCTTTGGAGGTGTGTTTATTCAGGTCCTTTGGTCATTTTCTAATTGATCACATTGTTAACCAATTCATTGTTTAGTAACATGTTATTTAACTTTCATGTGTTTGTGTGTTTTTCAGGTTTTCCTTGTAATTGATTTCTAGTTTCATACCATTATAGTTCAGAGAAGACGCTTGCTTGATATGGTTTCAATCTTCTTAAATTTATTGAGAGTTGTTTTGTGGCCTAACATGTGGTGTATTCTGGAAAATGTTCCATGTACACTTTAAAAGGATGTATATTTTGCTGCTTTAGAATGAAATGTTCTAAAAACATTAATTAAATCTATCTGGTCTAATGTGTCATTTAAGGCTGCTGTTTTCTTGTTGATTTTCTGTCTGGAAGAACTATCTGTTAAAGTCCCTAGATTTGTTTTTTCTTTTTTCTTTTTTTACTATACTGTGATGCTCCTTCCAGATGTGCTCAGTAAATACTTGTTTAATACATTTGATGGTCTTACCTCCACTAAATGGCTCTTTCATTGGGCTACCTGAAATTCCAACTCTCTGATACCTCTTCTGAAAATAATAAGCTCATGGAGTATAGTTACAACCATAAGCAGGTGCTTTAGCAGGTTAATTTAAGTAGAGGGCTGAAGCCCAAGGAAATGGAACCCAGGTCATTTAAAACTTCTATAGAGAGTGAGAGAATTATGAGAAGTCTGGTGTATGGGTCAGATTTTAATACTGGGCTACAGCATGAGGGGTATTGAGTGGGTGAATGAATAAAAGATGGCATGAAGGCACTAGGTATATAAGAAAGGAAGGAGGAAAGAAGGGACAGAAGGCTACATGGAGAGACTTGGTAACAAGAAGGCACCTGAGGAAAAGGCATTAGAATGTAACTGACTTTGAGGGTAGAAACTTGGATGATTTTTTTCTTCTAAAATTTTCTATTTTTTCTGGATTACCCCAAATTTTTGCAGTAAGCAGTGTTTTTGTAATTACAAAACCCTGATAAGTAGTATTTTTAAAAAATAAGATGCCTGCCTTTTCTCTCTACAGGTTTTCAGTACAGAGTCACAGATTTTGTTTTGAAAATACTCTGGTCCAAATCATTTCTCCCTTGCCCATTATAATCAACCACCGTATCTCCCGGCCTACTATATACAGAGCTCTTTGCCAAACACGGAGTTATAGCAGAAAGAATAAAATAGGATCGGGGCTCTGATCTCACTATCCCCTGAGAAGTGAAGATATATAGAGAGGAAAATTATATTAGGAGGTAACATTTGCCAGGTATCTGCCATTGTGTCAGGGGTGAATAGAAAGTATTGTAAAGTTAGCTATTAACTTAAATGAGCTGCTAACCTCTTTAAGTGCATCCATAAGACAACTCTGCACACTTTTCTATGAGTTAAAGATACTCTTGGTATTTTAAGCCTAATAATCAGGAATAGGGAAGAAAGCCAACGCTTTTAACAATTCAGTATGGTATTTTCAATAGGCTAGTTGCACTGTATTTTGTAACTTCTCCAATATTTGCATGTAATAATTTATTTTCCTAGCCTCCAAGCTCAGCTTGAAGGTAATTGATGCTTATTACTTTGTCTTTAATCCATGGATTAGCTAAAATAAGAGAGTGAAAACTTACCAATGTTATCTTCAGAGAGGGAGGGGGAAAAATCTGAACATTACTACTTACCAGATGTGACTTTAATGGTAATCACCACTGTTTATTGAGTGTTTATCTTGAACTTGGAACTTTACGTATCTCAATCCACATGGCAATCCTATGAGGTTGATAGTGTTCTCCCTATTGTACAATTACAGAAAATATAATTCACAGGCGTGTAATAGTTTTTCCAAACTCTTATGTATATAAGTAAAACATGAGATTTGAACCTAGATCTGTCTGATTTTGAGTCCATGATCTTAATTACTTCTCTGTACCCACTACTTGTACAAGTTTTAACCTCTCTGAGCCTTAAGTTCATCAGTTGAAACAGAGAAAAAAGATTCCACTTATAGTTTTGTTGTTAAGAGAGGATCAATAAAATGCATTTAGTGGTTACTCAGAAAATGTTGCTTCTATTTAAGACAAACGCTGAAAGCTGCAGAAATGGCATTTAGTGGAGCTGAATGAACTTCAAGTCCTCATCTCAGATTTTCCAGTTTTATGGGATTGCCCAATAAAGAAAACTTGCAACACTAAAAATATGTATGCCTACCCAAAACAAGAGCAGCAGAAAGGATGACTACATTTCAAATGATTTATCTAGGAGTCAAGAGGGGATAAATAAAAAATTAAGAACTAAAGAATTGTTGTTGTTGTTGTTGGTGGTGGTGGTGGTGGTGGTGTGTGTGTTTTAACATAACCACTGGGATGAAAATGCTACCAATTGCATACTGCAGGCCTGATTACCAGCAAATGTGTAGAAGTGCTGACTGTAAAGGGAGCACGCTGGTCCTCAGCTTCATGGAAAAGTAACCCGTGCCGTCCCACAGGTCCCCGTGCTTAGATAAATGCTTTTTTCGCTTTGAAATCCTTCATACTTTTTGAACAAGGCACCTACATTTTCATTTTGCATTGGCCCCCAAATGACATAGCCAGTCCTGCTAAGAACCTTCATTGTCCCCCAGCTCACCTCGTCGAAATGCCTTCAGCCCAGTGAACACTCTCCCAGGAGACTGCTGGGAATGCTGTTTTAGCAGATTTCCTTTTTCCTTTTGTTTTTGTTAGCAGGCAATTATCCGCCCATTCTTTGAGGTTATGTTTAATGTGTGCTATGTATAAAGTTCTAGGTGTATGAGGATGAAAGTGATACAGTTAAAAAGGGCCTGGATGTCTTTTTTAAGAAGGAAAAAATAACATCACCACAGCCAAAAGGAACGTGTTGACAATAATACTTTGGAATGACTTCTTTAGAGGGAAGTTTTGAATTTCTGCTTATGAGTAGCTTTGGGTGGGGTCTGGATATCTGTATTTTCATAAAATATCATAGGTCTTTCTAATGTATAACCAGAGTTGGGAACCACTGAGTTAAGAACTTGCTTGAAGAAGGGGAGACTGATATAATGTTTCCCAAAAACCCCAGAGAGGATTAGTATGTGATCAACTTTGCATTCCTGAGGCAACTAGACTTTCATGTTGTAGATACTCAGCCAACCTTTATTGACTGATGAGATATTAAATGACTTTACTTTCTTTGTTAAAGCACATTCTAAACACAAGCTACACTTAACTTCTTTGGCCTCTATTGAAAAAGCTTGCTGACCTCTGGACAATTTGTTGCTGGAGGAATTAGTGGGCCAGATTGCTCCGTCACTCAAAGGCGTGTGGTTCTTGGGGTACCGCCGAGATAAGCATGTTCAGACGCCCCCACAAGAGAATAAGATGTGGAAAAAGACTTTCTTTGCCTGGAGTGACATTCTTCAGTTTTCAAAGTCCCATGCCTCTTAACCCCGCCCTGGAAAGGGGGAAGCTGTGGATTCAGTGAAGCCAGAAGCAGGGCCAGTGTCCGAAGTGTCCTTTCCACGGGGGAGCTGGGTCCTGCAGAGCATCAGGCTAGTTCAAGTCCATTAGTCCATTGTGTGGAGTCCACATGGCCATGGTCCATGTGGGCGAATGCCGGGGAGCACGCCTCCTGCCACAAGGGAGACAGGAGCCCAAGGTGCAAGAAAGGGAGAGGCTGCTTTGTCCAGGAGTTTAGATATTCAGGTTTTGTGCCCTTGCAGTGACCATGCCTCGTCTGGCCATTGACTCCCTCCCAGGTGTGACTGACAAGTAGGCACCTTCCCACATAACTCAGACCTTATTGGTCATGCATCTAAACTGCCTTTGTCTAGTCCCTTTCCCCATCATCAGCAGGGAACAGACTTGGAGAGTGTGAAATTACAGCTTCCTGTATAAATGGCATGCCTGTATTATCTAGTCTCCCCTTTACTCCTTTCCTGTTAAATATAATAACCAGATTATCACAATAGTATCATTATAATTATAAAATTCAATATATGACATCATCAAATAAATCTAACAAAAAGGTAGAAGACCTCTACACTGAATACTATATAATATTTCTTGGAAAAATTAAATTCCTAAATAAATGAGAGCTATACAGTGTTTATGAATTAGAAGACGGTATATTACTAACATGTCAATCATTCCCAAACTGACCTATTAACTTAATGAAATTCCAGCTGAAATCTCAACAGATTTTTGTGTAGAAAGTATCAAAGTGATTCTAAAATGTATAGGAAAATGAAAAGCACCTAGAATGGCCAAAACATTGTGAGAAAAGATTGAGAAAGAACATAGTTGGAGGAGCGACACTACCTAATTTGGAAATTATTCTGTAACTTTAGTAATTAAGACAATATGATATTGATTAAAGAATAGACAAATAGATGAAGGAAATAGAATAGAGTCTGAAAATAAATGTACACATACGCAATCAATTGATTTACAAGAAATGTTCCAAGGCCCCTGGCCGGTTTGACTCAGTGGATAGAGTGTCAGCCTGTGGAGCAAAGGGTCCTGGGTTCTATTCTGGACAAGGGTGTGTGCCTCAGTTGCAGGGTTGATCCCTGGCCCTGGTCAGGGCAGGTGTGGGAGGCCTCCAATCGATGTGTCTCTCTCACATCGATTTTTCTCCCTCTCTGTCTCTCCCCCTCCCTTCCACTCTCTCTAAAAATCAATGGGAAAATGTCCTCAGGTGAGGATTAACAACAACAAAAAATAAATATACCGAAGTAATTAATTCAATAGGAAAAGGCTCATCTTTTCCACAAATGATCTGGATCAATTGGATAACCAACTTCACTCCTTTCACACCCCATACAAAAATTTTAATTTGAAAGGGATCTGAAAGTGATCAAAGACCTAAAAATGAAAGTTAAAACTATAAAACCTTTAGAAGCTATGCAGCCTTGGGTTAAGTAAAGATGTTTAATAGGACATGGAAAAGCGCTAACCATCAAAGAAAAACATGATTAAATTGACCTAATCAAAATTCGAATCTGCTATTTTTAAAAGACACCACAAATAAAAACTAAAAGTCGAGGCACAGACTGAGGAAAAAAAGAATTTGTGTGTAAAGAATGGTCAGAGAGATGCAATATTGCTGGCTATGGAGACGTGGGAAAGCAGGTGATAAGTCAAGAGATGTGGGTGGGCTCTAGCAGTTGGTGAAGTCAACAAGACAGATTCTCCGCTATTGACTCCAGAAACACAGCCCCGCCAACACTTGTTATTTTAGCCCAGTGAGACGCATATGGGACTTATAACCTACAGAACCTGTGCGAATAAATTTGTGTAATTTTAAGCCATTAAGTTTGTGGTAATTGTTACAGATGCAATAGGAAATAAAAATAATTCCTTAGGGTTTTCTAGGTAAACACTCACGTTGTCTCTGCATAGACAATTTCACTTCTTCCTTTCTAATCTTCATGACTTTTTCCTTCTTGGTGTTTTTTTTTCCCCTTTAATCCTCACCCAAGGATATTTTTTCCATTGATTTTTTTAGGGAGGGTTAAAGGGAGGGAAAGGAAGGAGAGAGAAAGACAGACACATCAATTGGTTGCCCCCTGCTCATGCCCCAACTGGAGCCAGGAATCTCGAACTCTCTACTCTGGTCTGAGGGCTGATGCTTTAACCATTGAGCAAAACTGGCAAGGGCTGTTTTTCTTTATTGCACAGAATAGGAACTCCAGTACAGTGATGAACAGGAAAGGTGAGAACAGATATCTGTGTCTTAATCTTTGGGGAAAGCTTTTATACTATTCAGTGTGATGTTAGATGTAAGTTTTTCATAGTTGCCATTTATCACATTGAGGAAGTTTCCTGCTTACCATCATTTGCTAAGAATGTTTTTTATGGAGGTGTTAATTTTGTCAAGTTTTTTTAATGAAACTATTGATATGATTTTTACCAATATGGAAAGCTATTTAGTAATTTTTGAATGTTGACCCAACTTTGCATTTTTAAAATGTTCTTTTTTTCCCCTGTGGTTTGAGTTGCTAATATTTTTAATTGAATTCATTGGTAAATGAAATTATATAGGCTTCAGGTGTAAAATGATATAATACAACATCTGTATATTGTATTGTGTGTTCAACACCCAAAGTCAAGTTTCCTTTCTTCACCATTTATTTCTCCCTCTTCTTCCTCCCCCCACCCTGCTTTCATTCTGGTAATCACCCTACTGTTGTCTATGTCTATGAGTTGTTGTTTTTTCTTAATCTCGTCATCCTTTTCACCCAACCCCCAAGGCCCCCTCCTCTCTGACAACTGGCAGTCTTTTTTCTCTATCTATGTGTCTGTTTCTATTTTGTTAGTTTATTTTGTTCATTAGATTCCACATATAAGTGGAGTCATATGGCATTTGTCTTTCTCTGACTGGCTTATTTTACTTAGCATAATATTCTCCAGGTCCATCCATGCTGTCACAAAAGGTAAGATTTCCTTCTTTCTTTATGGCCAAGTAGTATAAAAGTGTGTAAATGTACCACAGATGTTTTTTATCCACCAACCTACTGATAGACACTTGGGCTGCTTCCAAATCTTGTCTATTGTAAACAAAGCTGCAATGAGTATAGGGGTTCACATATTCTTTCGAATTAGTGCTTTGGGTTTCTTCAGATGTATTCCCAGAAGGGGAATCACTGGGTCATAAGGCAGTTTCATTTTTAATTATTTGAGGACACTCCCTACTGTTTTCCACAATGGCTGCACCAATCTGCATTTTCAACAATAGTGCACTAGGTTTTCTCTTCTCTACATCCTCATTAACACTTGTTTGTTGATTTATTGATGATAGCCATTCCGATAGGTATAAAGTGACATCTCATTACAGTTTTAATTTGCATTTCTCTGATAATTAGTGACAGTAAGCATCTCTTCATGTGTCTATTGGCCTTCTGTGTGTCCTCTTTAAAGAAGTGTCTATTCAGGTCCTTTGCCCATTTTTAAATTGGGCGGTGTGTTTTTTCCTCTCTTAACTCAGAAGCTCTAAAATGGGGTCAAATCGGCCACATGTGAGCCACCAAATGCATGTTAGACCCTTGGGTTAAGAAGGATGACATGCTCTTTAGCCTAAGGCAAAGATTGGGCACTGGACATTCCTTATGTAACTGACAAATAATTTAATCTAAAGGTGTGCTAATGATTAAGCAGAGGGATGGGACTTGTAGCTCTAGAGTTCATCAGACCACAGTTTAAACAGTGACACTGTCTCTTACTAGTTTTATGACTTTAGAAAAAATTTTAGTAAATCTCAGTCCCCTTTCCTCATCTGCAAAATCAGTGCAATAGTAGCAATTATTTCAAAGAGTTGTTGAGGGAATTAAATGAGGCAATTCATGCATGAAGTTCAATAGAGACTTTTATTTACTAGCTATGTGATCTTGTGCGAGTTACTTGACTTTGCTGAACATCAGTGTCCATGCATGATGTTCAATAGAGATTTTTATTTACTAGCTATGTGCGAGTTACTTGACTTTGCTGAACATCAGTGTCCTCCTTTCTAAAATGAGAAATATGGTAAGTATTTTCTGGGATTGTCATCTAGCATAGCACCTGTTGCATTGTAAGCGCTTTTAAAAGGTGTGCTTTCTTCATCTGTTCTCCAGTACTCTCTGAGACACTTTTTGTCACCTAAAGAACAAATAATAGCTAAGATATAGGCGAGGTCACTGTTACAAGAGACCCAGAACTAACAAAAGTATCCCTCTTTCACGTTAGGGCTCGTGTATAGCCTAATATCGGGGAGGCAGTCTCTTTCCCTGCTGCTGCTCTGCCCTTCTCTTTGTTACAGCCTCTGGGAAAGGCATAGAAGGAAAAGGGAGATCATGCTTCTTCTTTTAAAAAGATTGTCCAGAAGTCGTGTGCCTGACTTCAGCTCATCCCCCATCGGCTGGAACCTAGTTATTGGACGACACCTCGCTGCTAAGAAAGGAGGTGTTATCTTTGCCTCCGCATTATGGTGGGTGGTAGGTGAGGCTAACAGTCTCTGCCTAAACCTACGGGTGAAATTAGATCAAGATACCTAGTTTCCCTCTAAAGTGGTGGAGGTGAGATACATTATGGTGGGTGGTAGGTGAAGCTAACAGTCTCTGCCAAGATATATTTCTAGCCTAAACCTACAGGTGAAATGAGATTGAGATACCTAGTTTCCCTCTAAAGTGGTGGAGGTGAGATTCCTGGGGGGTGAGAATAGAAAAAAGGCTGTGTTCCATTGTTCAAAAGACGGAGACTGGTATGCTTGCATAACTGGTCTTATATTTGGGGTATTAACAGGGCTTAACACGACAGTGGTTGTTTTTGTTTCTCATTTTTCCCTTTATTACAGCTTATGAACAAGTTACTTATTATCTTCAGTTTTCACCCAGCACAGAGAAAACCAATCCTTCTGCTCTCGTGGCCCAGAGTCAATGAATTGATCAGCAAGTACTTACTGAGCTTCTGGAATTCACTCATTTGTTCCTGCATGCATTTATTCCCTCTCTCACTTCTACGCATTCCATAAGTATCCGTTGAGTTTTGACTTGGTACTATGTTTTGGAAATGTTAACGCCTGTTAGCCTTGACCTCAGGCCTTCATGAACTCTTACTTAGTGGTTGAGAGAGACAAGCATTGAAAAGACCAGAGCACATGCCGGTGAGATAGCTGCTGAGAAAGAAGTAAGGCCAGGATCTATGAGGGCCCATTGGAGACGGCTACACAGGGAGGCAGTGGCCCTTGAATTGAATTCATTGCTATGGTGGATGTGGCACTCTCCATTAAAACACTCAAAAAACAATGAACGCTCTTTTTGGAACCACACCTCATTAAATGCTAAAGGGTTCTAAGATGGGCAGGTATGTAGAAAGGGAAATCCTTGAGGGCTGGAGCAGACAGCTTTTGGATAAGGTGAGCTTCAAGAACATCGTGGGTTGATTTAGAGATGTGAGAATGGCATGCATTCCAAGGTGGAGCGGTTTGAACAAAGGCATGGCATGTGCTGAGTTCCTACCATGGGAAAATGAACTAGACATCACTAGGTGTCCTTCAAATGGCACACATCTCATTCTTTGGTTTTGAGACAACTGGAGAATAAATCCCAGTAAGCTCCGCCTTGTCCTGGGTGGCTCTTCACCAAATCCAGGCTCCAGAAACGAACAATGGCAGAGCTGTGCTTAATGCTGCTAAGCTTTCCATTCTGCATTGGCAGCCTCAGTATATAATTTTCTGAGATAGAAAATCCCCTGGCTTAGGAATTTGCCAGAAATAACTTTCCCCCAATTAGATTCTACTTTGATGCGATGATTGCTTTAAAATTGTCTCAATTTGAAACCGTCTAATAGCCAATTTTGGAATGAAGAAAAGGGGAGAAATGCAACATGTCACAGGCAGTCCCTTCATTGAGTGTGTGATCCAAGAACAGGGGGGAAAAAAAGCAGAACTCTCCGTTTTTCCTGCCTCAGACATAGAGTGTCAGTGAGTTTCATGACAAGGTGGTCTTGACCAGCAGTTCCTTTTGTTGGCTTAGCACAAATCAGATCAGGCCTCCTGAGGAAGGGCAGTTTGATCATATCTTAGGAAACCAGATGTGATGTGTTCTTCAGATGCTGTCTTTCTTTTTATCACACAGGCATATTCCAGAGAGGCTGGCCAGACTGCAATGGAATTGGCCATCTTCTGTTTCCCCACACAGGGACCGAGCACCAGCTCTATGAATGGATTGTGAATAAGGAGGTGACTGTACAAATTGATGCTGAAATCCAAGGAGGCTCCTGGTACATGGTAGGTGCTCAGTATATACTTGAATGAATGAATAATTAATGAACATTAATGGACCAGAATATCCCTTCCTCTCCTACAGGGTGGGCTTGTCTCCTTCCAAGCATTTCTCCTTAGGAACAGGATGGCCCTTTGGTGATGAGGTACTGCATTCCTCTGGGACTTCTCCCTGATTTCCCTAGGAGCAAATGCTACCAGGTGATGCAGGTAGGTTCCCTGGAAATATTTTGTCTTTTGTGGTCTTTGCTTTTAGGTGCTATTAGGTGGAGCCAGAGTAGCCATTTATGACGAATTTTGCCCCACAACTGAGGTGATTGACTCTGAGCACTCTTCCGGTGGGGGTGGTTATTGGGAACATGGACTCTTCCTGGCCCTGTGTGACTGCATGGGCATTCCAGCTCTTCCGGATACCCCAGGTTATATGAAGCTTTTCCGGTGGGGGTGGTTATTGGGAACATAGACTCTTCCTGGCCCTGTGTGACTGCATGGGCATTCCATCTGTTCCTTTGGCCTCAGAGAGTTTCCTCACACACTTGTGCAGGAAGGAGTGGGATGGAGTTCCTGTGCAGATCTCCTCAATATTCTTTCTAAGAGCCCATCTAATAGTGCACCACCTTAGAGTTCTTGAAGTCCCAAAGCCATCTCTATAACCAGGATAAACCATCTCTATAACCAGGATAAACCTCTGACCTTTGCCTAGGTTCTCCCTTCCTGGAATGTGGTCTATTATCTCTTTCAGGTAATAAGTTGGGGACAATCTTGGGACTTCTCTCATTTGTTTCCCCTCTCAGGGATCACTGTGTTATGCTGCCTGTTTCAATGCCTGAAACCATTGTTTCATATTTTCTCTCATTGTTTTAGTCTTTTGATGTGGGAGTGTAAATCTGATCTCTGTTTTTCCATCCTGGCTGAAAGAGGAAGTCAGTGCATAAAAATTTATGTACAAGAACATTCATCAAAACAGTGTTGTTTCTGAAGAGTAATTGGAAATAAGCAAAAAGCATGACAAAAAATAGAAATAATGGGATGTGTGCCATGTGGTATTCATATAATATGTATGGTGGTGTCCACATAATGTGCTATGATATAACCATGAAAAACCACATTTTCAAAGAATATTTACTAACACAGGGATATATTTGCTACATTATATTCATTGAAAAGGGCATATGTATATTTTTATAATTTCAATTTGTAAAAAGATATTTATTATATACACTGTAACATAAATATTCACTTTATATATAATTTAATATGTTACATTCAATATACAAATTACATTATAAATATATGTCATAATATCACATAAATATGTACAATATATAATATCTATTCTGTTAATATAAATAATAAATACGTAATATACAAATGCATATGTGTGCCACATTAAATATATATGAAAGTATAAGTACTTATATAAACATATACATATATATATATTTTAATATGTGTGATACAAAGGAACATATATATAGTCTTTAATATAATGGACCAAAAACATGTTCAGAGAAAATAAAACTTGAAAGCAAATATATAAAAAAATGGTAAGTGCTATATTTTCCTAACTTTTATAATCAATACATAATAATTATCAAGTAAAAATATTAAACTTTTTTAAATTAGGGATTTCAATAAAGAACCTGCAAAAAATATAGAAATTTTACTATAAATTGAGATATTTACTAGGGAACCTATTTATAATGAACATAATAATCATAAATATAAATAGCCTTCTTTTATTTGACAGGCACTATTCTAAGTGCTTTTTATATATTAATCATTTAAGCCTCACAATATCCCATTAAAATAGTAATAATTATGTCTCTATTGAGGAAACTGTGGCACTGAGAGTTTAAGTCACTTTCCCCAGCTGTTAAGTTGCAAAGCCAGAGTCTGTTCCATGCCACCATGCTCTTCTGCCTTGCTGGTCCAGTCTGTTCCTTACCACAACGCATTCTGCATTGCTCCCTAGAACTATGGGGTAGAAAGGGCTAGAGAAGCTTTCTTGACCAAACCTGGGAAAGACCTATAGGTGCCTGGAATACTGAGGCATCAGCAATAAGACAGGGAGATATTCAATTGTAAGAGAAGGCTCTGTGTCCCCAAAACTGGGGATTGAGCAGATCTTGGGGTTGTTGCCAGACATGCCTTAGGCCAAACAGCTAATATAATAGAGCCACGACTTGAACTCAGAGCTACCTGTTTTATCTGTGCCTTTATGATTCTAACCAGGTGCCTCTCACCCCACGACTGTTGGCTTGACATCTGGAGGTTGAAGGCCTAACTTTTGCTTGCACCCTATTAACTAGAGAGAAGAAAGATGCGTCAGGTGGAAGTGGGCGGTAACTGCGCCTCCCCAAATGGAGTGAGATGGTTCACCTTCAGCCAAGTTCTCTCCCAGAGCCCCAGAGACCACACTTCCCAGCAACTCTGAGCAGGGAGCAGAGGGCTGACACATACTCTGCAGAATGTCCATCAAGGAGCGCTTCCCACCCGCTGACACCCTGCGGTTATTATTGCTTTGGGTACATGAGATCACTCAGGGTGGAATGCCTCATTATAGGTTTAAACCCAAGCTATAAATCAAACATTTCTCCTTTAATATAAGAAAGTTTCCGATGATTTTCAAGAACACCTGGTGTAAAGTGAGGTAATCTCATATGGTGAGAAGGATGAATAACTTAAACTGCATTCCCATAAATGTCTTTAACCTGGAAGGAAGTCTTTAAGGCTTTCTGCATACATGGTGTGTCTGACTTTCCTCGAATGATGTGTCAAGTGTTTAAACAGACTGGCAAGTTCCCAGGGCTCTAAAGCTTCCCTTGGATTCTGCCTTGCTTTTTCTCTAACCAAGTGTCAAAATTATCGAGGATTGCTTTCTTAGCTTGACAAAATATTCTCTTCTTTTTTTTCATCCAGAGAGATCTTGCTTACAATTATTTCTTCATTCCGCATCCCAAACTCCCAATTTGCAGAAGTAGAAAAATCAATATGAATAGCTTAGTGCTAACAAATGAGGCTCCAATTACCAATAGCCGTATGTAATATGGTAAAGATGTTCGACCAGTGAACCCTAGTGTTTTCTTACTTTAATGTTGTTTGGCATAGGCGAACCTAGTTATTATTCATAATTATATCTGTAAACACTGTTATTTTCTGCTTTTCCTTCCAAATGCTCTACTGACTTTAAAGTGAAATTATTTTGAGATGAAAATCAATAACTTTTTACATAAGATTTATTAGGTTTGCCACGTAAGGACATTTTCATTTCAGATATTGCATTCTCTTTTTGGTTCAAATAATAATAGAAGAGATGGAGAAGTACCCTTCAACAGACACTGAGGAGCAGGTAATAAATAGTCTCTTAATAAGCCATTAGAATTCTGATGCCAGATTGATTATATCCACTGATGTGTTAAACCAGCACTTTTCAAACTTTAATGTACACACAGGTCATCTGAGGATCCTGTTAAAATTAAGATTCGATTTCAGTAGGGCTGGGAGGGGCCCCAGCATTATAGTTCTAAAACACTTTTGGATGGAAGTTCAATTTCTCCTATAAGGACTTACATTCAAAACCAGAGCTCTGATTGTGAAATTCAACACCTCACTTGCTAATGGAATTGTCAGCATCTGAACAAGGTGAAGTATATGCAGGATTTTCTCAAAGTTCCAGAAATGAGATCATGGCTCCAAGAAATCTCAGTCTTCCACACCCAAATGTGTCACCTGTATAGACTTATACCTGTTGGATAGTTAGGTTCTAGAGCAGTGATGGCGAACCTATGACACGTGTGTCAGAGGTGACACGTGAACTCATTTTTTTGGTTGATTTTTCTTTGTTAAATGGCATTTAAATATATAAAATAAATATCAAAAATATAAGTCTTTGTTTTACTATGGTTGCAAATATCAAAAAATTTCTATATGTGACACGGCACCAGAGTTAAGTTAGGGTTTTTCAAAATGCTGACACGCCGAGGTCAAAAGTTTCGCCATCACTGTTCTAGAGAGACCACGATATCTCCAGGAAGACTATGTCTGTGAGAATGTTGCTTCTTTCTAAAGAGCCAGGAGGATGGGTGGAAGTGGAAAGGAATGAAAAAGAGAAGAAACAACAAATCAAAAACAGAAACCAGCCCCGAAGAGAGAAAATGATTAGGGCAGAAGCAATTTTAAATAAATACTAATTGTGAAATAGAATATTAAGCTTGAAAACTTGAATATGTGGTAATAAAAATAAGTATTATTAATTTTTTTGAGTATTAATAGTGGCGTCAGTATACTTAAAATGTATCGATGAATGAATAAACTAACTTAAAATATTTGTCGAATACTTACTAAGTTTTGGGCACTGTATTAGATGTTGGAAATAGAGAGTGAACTTGGGCCAGGTTCCCACCTTCATGAACTTTGAATCTTGTGAGACATAGACCTTGCACAAACTTCTGCACTTCTGACCAAAGATGTGCAAAAAAAATGCAACTGGGTATGAAAAAGAGAAGAAACAACAAGTCAAAAACAGAAACCAGCCCCAAAGAGAGAAAATGATTAGGGCAGAAGCAATTTTAAATAAATACTAATTGTGAAATAGAATATTAAGACTGAAAACTTGAATGGAGTGCGTAGCAAGGGTACTTAATCAAATCTGAAACATCGGGAAAATTTTGCCTGAGACAGTAAGGCAATTAGTCAGCACAGCACAGAACGTCTTCATGACATGCTCAGGGGTGAGCGGTTATTTTCAAGGAGACTTACGGAATTGTCAGGAGAGTTGGGATGTGGACAGATATGGGTAGGAGAGGACTTGAGGGTAAAATTCCTGTTAACTTTTCACCATTATCAAGGCCTTATATATCACAGCTCTTTTCTACAAGAAAATAAAATAGAACAAATCATAGAATCCTAGTACCTTGTCAGTCTACTTTGGAGACAGAAAAGATGATAGCTCCAACCTCTGATTGTTTTATGTAGGTTTGATGTTTGCTCTGACCCTGAAAAGTGTCTGAAAAGTATCTTTGGAAAGCTTTTGGGGCCTGGCCTCTAACACAGTACAAAACAGTTTGTCTTTATTTCATCCTGCTAAAACCTACTTGTCCTTTCTTTCTTTTGTTTGTTTATTTGTTTAATGGAAGATTTCTGGGATTTCATTACAATTAAAAGGCCTTATGGCAGCCGTGGGCAAACTACGGCCCGCGGGCCGGATCTGGCCCGTTTGAAATGAATAAAACTAAAAAAAAAAAAGACCGTACCCTTTTATGTAATGATGTTTACTTTGAATTTATATTAGTTCACACAAACACTCCATCCATGCTTTTGTTCCGGCCCTCCGGTCCAGTTTAAGAACCCATTGTGGCCCTCGAGTCAAAAAGTTTGCCCACCCCTGCCTTATGGGGTATACACATTTTCATCAGCTTGATAAATGAACGGCAAAATCAGGACAAAAAAGCAACCCCTGAGCAGATTTCAACTTGGAAAGGGTAATGATTTTATTGCTTAAGGGAGAAGGAAATAAAGGAAAGTGTCCTTTTCCAGGTGAATGAATTATTACAGTTATATGATTTATAATCATTGATGGCAAAGGACGGGCAGGGGACGATGAACAAGTACTTTCTCCTATCTCTGGATATTTCAAGAAATATCATTGTTAACCATTTCTTTCAAAAACCTACTGGGGCAGCTACACAATCTCCCTTGGGAAACCTACAATACATTATTTTCATCCTTTGATTAGTAATGGCTAGTTTCCCCTGGTGCCTACCCTACATTTGTCTGTCTGCTGCTACATATACCATTATTTCTTTCTCTGTTGGCAGCAGAAGCAGCAAATACATTACCATCTGCATAATGATGTGCTTTAAAGCTTTTCTCCCTCTTTGGCTTTCTCTTCATTAAATTGCTCATATCCTAAATTGATGTCTCAAAAAGGAAAGCATCATCCAAAATCAGGGGCAGGGAAACCAAGAGAATAAGCTAGGAGCCCCTCTGAAAATGCCAAGTCAGAGCTACTCCTTGTGTAAGTAAAGAAATAATGAGAGATTTTTCCAAGGGAGCTTGACTTGGATTGAACTGCATCTTCCCCTTTATCCTGTCTTTTGCTAAGAGACAGTCACAAGTGGAACATAAATTCTCTAAAAATCACTTGCAGACAGACTTATAACCTGACATGTTTATTCAAGGGATATAATGTGCCTCCATGTTTCTTCCCACTTTAGGGACAAAGAGAATGTAGCCAGTCAGTATCTCTGGGAAGCTAACCAGAGGCCTTTTGGTAGAACCTAATACCGTGTTCCTTAGATTTAGAACATAAGGCCAGTTTCTTTGTTGAACAAATTGGGTTTGTTCCAAGCCCATTTAGCTTTAATAGGAGATCAAAAGGAGAGATACATAAGAAGTGTATTATGCCATTGAAATATTTCTCAATATCTCTTTTCATCCTGTTTCTTTAAAATTAGAAAACCCAGCACCTGAGAAGAAAGGGTTTTGGCTATCATAGCCTTATTTCCACAAAAGTTCTAGACCTTCCCCATTCATTTTATTCCTTCTTCCTGCTTGATTTCTGCTTTTCCTTGGCTTGAGCAATAATAGTATAATGTTTACTCACTGAATATTAAGGAATGACCATGAGTGTCATTAGCCATATTTCTTGGGCTAAGTAGCCTTCTCTGCCTTGAACTTTGAGTCTCTCCCCCAACAATAATACTTATATCCCGGGGCTATCTGCTTTAGACTGTTCATTCAAGATCTTGAAAGCCTGGACCCAATCTTGCCAATTGTCTACTTAGTTGACATTTACATAGGACTGCCTCAGCCACCTTAAAGAGGAATTAGATGTCCCATTTATCCTGGAAGAAGTTTGATCTGTATTCTCAGTAGAAGAAATCATGCACAGGGCTATTCGTAGGGTTCACAGAATTCTAATAACTTAGAGATTGGTTTAATATCACTAATGAACTCAAAGTGGCAATTGTCTATTAGTCTCCATTACATTGTCTCCCAATATCCAAATACAGTATTTGTAAAGATGCAGGGGAAAAAAGAGGAAAATCATATCAATACTGAAAAAAACCCATTGCCAATATCTGGCAGTGAATCTTTGCTGACTATAAATGTAAGTCCGGTTGAGTGTATTGAAAACAAGTTACCTAGAATTCACCTCAAGGTATGATGGATTATGAGGTAACATGAGCACTCTGTTAATCTTCCTAGTTCCCAATGATCAGATTACACCTATCAAAGATAAAGGTTAACATTATGATCTGGACAAAAAGCAAGTGGAGCATAATCGTAAGCCAAGAATTATAGTTTCTCATGTATTATATTGGTTCACAGGTACAAGAATCAAGTTGTGGAGAAGAGAGAAGATATTGCCGTGGTAAAGTAGATTTGAACTAGGTGAAAGCCCTAATGAACTCAGTGCATGTCAGTCTATCTTCCAGATGTAGCTTTGGAAAGAGGAGGGATTGCTACACTAGAGGCAGTGAGCAGGGCCAATGTCATCTTACAACAAAATAAACAAATTTGAAAAGAATTTTCTAATTAAAAGATTAGCAAAGAAACATTTAAAAAGAAGAGGGAAAAAAGAAAATCCAGCTAACACCAAAGAAGTAATACTACATAATAAGAAAAAACTTAGAGGAAAGGTACATTTCCAAAGTAACATTTTCCTGTCAATCCAGAAGAAACTACTAGGAAACCATTTGGAATGAACAATATAGAAGAATACACCGCCTCTATGAAACAGAAATAGAAAGCCATGTGGAGATAAAATGCTAGGGCAACAGAACAAGCTCCAATGAGAGGTGTATAAAACACAGAAGGATTACAATAACAGAATTAAAATCTACTGAATAAAATAAAAAGTAAACAAAACTGATGAGAGAGAAGATGATGGACAGAGGAAAGAGAATGAAGAGTCAACATGTGGATAATTGGTGTTTCTAAAGCAGAGTAAATAGATAACAATCAATAATCAATGCTACATATATAAGAAAATATGCCTGAGAGAAAAGTGATTTATGGATTAAGGTGGCTCACCCAGGCAAAGTCAATAAAGAACTCACTTATGGTCACACACTGACAATATTTTGTTATAAGGTTGTATACTCTATGACAACAGTCTTCAAACCAGTTGGTATCACAAGGCCTTTACACTATTAACAATTACTAAAAAAGGACCCCAAAGATCTTCGTTTATATAGATTATATCTATCAATGTTTACCACCTTAGAAATTAAAATAGAGAATTTAAAGAAAATATTTATGTATTCATTAAAATATTAAAACCATTACATATTAACATAAATAGCATATTTTTGTGGGGGGAAAATCCTATATTTTCCAAAACAAAAAATGTGGAAAAACTAACATTGTTTTTACATTTTTACAAATCCATCAGTGTCTGTCTTACTAGAAGGCAGAAGGAGTAATATTTAGATATTATAAATATTATTTCTGCATTCAATTTGTTTTAATATGTTATTTTGGTTGAAATATATAAAAAATATCTAGTATTACACAGAGATGT
Organism: Myotis brandtii; assembly: GCF_000412655.1. Classification (NCBI taxonomy): domain Eukaryota; kingdom Metazoa; phylum Chordata; class Mammalia; order Chiroptera; family Vespertilionidae; genus Myotis; species Myotis brandtii. The sequence continues at coordinate 948,756 of NW_005370354.1, forward strand.
AGTTGGAAAAGAGAGTATTTTAACACCCTTTGTGGACAATTGTAGTTACTTTTAAAAGTACATGGGAGATAAATGGTGATAGAAAAAAATGATGAAATAATATAAAATACTGCACCAAAATTTGAAAAGTGTAGATTTTAAAGGTTAATTGTACTATGGGGACTAAAAACATGTTATATAACTTTTCATGCTCAGTTACAGTAAAGTCCATTGGTCAATCTGAAACTTTGAATGGATTTTTACCTATATATCATAATAAATTGGTAACTTGGAAATATATTGTTTTCCTGAGTTATTCAGACCACCCAAATGTGGATACATTTCATTATATACTTTTTAAAGATCACATTCATTGATATCATCACTTATATCATCAGAAAAGTCTAAATATTGGAAAGCTAGCAAGCTCACATGGTGGTTAAAAGATTTCCAAACCTATAATTTTCACCCGGAAACTTGAATATTATCACTGACAACAAATACAGTCAATTCTTTTCCTTGAGGTGGTGGTCTCAGTCCAATTTTAAGAGAATGTTTGAGAAATATCTAAGTTTGATTTAGCATAGTTTGTTTATTACTTATTCTTTCAGACAAAAAAAAAAAGTGTTCCATGATAATAGATAGTTCAGTTTACGGACTCGAACAATTGCCCAAGTGGTTTTCTTCAAGACAGTCATTGTACGTAGGTGTGTTGAAGCACCTTATGTGTGTGTGCCTCCTCCTATTACCAAATAGAATATACAATGCCTAGAGCAATTTGGTGCCACTACCTTGCTTCTTCCTAAGGCATCATTGCTTTTTTTTTATTTATTCTTTCAGACAAAAAAAAAAGTGTTCCATGATAATAGATAGTTCAGTTTACGGACTCGAACAATTGCCCAAGTGGTTTTCTTCAAGACAGTCATTGTACGTAGGTGTGTTGAAGCACCTTATGTGTGTGTGCCTCCTCCTATTACCAAATAGAATATACAATGCCTAGAGCAATTTGGTGCCACTACCTTGCTTCTTCCTAAGGCATCATTGCTTTTGCACTGTTAATGCAAATGTTAACACCATAAAAGAAAATAATATCTTAGTAATATTATCAAAATAGTTTTCACTTCATGGACTCCCCGGGGGTCCTGAGACCTCTAGGTCTGCAGAACACACTTTATAATTTCTGCTCTGTAAGCATCTTGACAGATAAAAATAGGTATTCTACAAAGGAATTTTTAAAAATCAGGTTGCCTCTGTCATAGTAAATGTGAGACTGTAATGGAGCAATCGACATTTTGAGAGACAAAGTTTGTATTTCATGCAAATCAAAAACCAAAATTCATTTGTAACCTATTTTAAAGAGATAGACCTACAAAAAGTAACTCAAAATAAAAGGCTGCATAATTTTTTAAAAAAACTAAAAATATAAAGGAAGTAAGAATCAAAATATTATCCAAGTACAATTTACATCAGAACTCATTAAACAGAACTAAGACAGTTATTAACAATGGCCATGGTTTCATTCTACAAAGAAGGAACTGCTTCCCTAGACCTTTATGCATCAAATATATTACACAGTAAAATAAAATATAAACAGGCATACTAATGCAAGTAGAAGTTGAAAGGACAATAGTACAAGTGGTAACTTAACACATCTTTTTAAAAAATCTTTCTTAGATCAAGTGGAAGCAGGCTACAGGGCATCCAAATAATGCATGCGGATTTTATATCTACTTTACCTCCTGCAGAACAAGACAGACTTTAAGCTGTAGAAAGAGGAAATACTATCTTGAGACTTGAGCAGTGGGGTCCATGCTTTGAGGATAAGAGATTTATGTGAATGGTTTCCTGAGTAGTGAAGTGAATATTAAGGCCTAGATTTCACATGTGGCCTGACATATGAGCCCCAGAGATCAAGTGTATCCTGTAAACCAGATAATTTCAATTTCTTGGGTACTCTTTATTTATGTCCCTGTTATTAACATCTATTCTTATGTAAACATTCTATTCCTGTTTCAGTTGAACTATAAGGAAGCCGAAGAAGATTGAGACTATTTTTTGATGTCGCTAGCATTTAGAACAATATCTGGCATATAGTAGGTGCTCAATAAACATTTATTGAGGGAATGAATGTCCACATTTGGGAGCAGAATGAATGAGGATCTCCCTCTAAGTTCAGATACTTAGACTAGCATTACAAGGAGAGGGCAAAGCAGTGAAAATTGACACAAAATCCATACAAGAGCCAGACATCTGTGATCCAGCTACCAATTTCTGCGTGGGAAATGTAATCTCCATGGCCACCCTGGGAGGTGTATTTTATTCAGGAAGGTGGCCATTCCCTTGCAACATCACTCCAGGGAAGAGCATACACTGGAAGAATGGTGGGGGGAAGAGTAAGGCTATAAATCAACTACTCAAATAACCTTCTGCAAATGTGGCACATGCATATCACAACCAAACCCCGGCCAGTGTCTTCCCAGCTGTTCCATGACATGGTTCTAGGGGTAAGCTGCTCATGGGCATGAGTACAAAGATTAACATAACACTTGTCTTAAATAGGCTAGGACTATTTAGGCTTCAGGAGCTGTGTGGCACAAGGAAGCTGAGAGGCCCACAAAAAAAGGAGGGGGGTGAAAGAGGAGCAAAGACTAGAAACCAGAAGATGGTGTTTGTTGCGGAGACAAGACTGAGGCTGTGACAATGGAAGCAAGGGCTGTGATGGGAGGTCTCCCGGCCACAGAAAAACGTTTAGCAAGGGATTGGGTACACCCACTTCTCCTGACCAGGAACTGTTCAGAGGCAAGTGAATGCAGAGAAGGCCCTTGGCAAGATCAGGATCCCACCCTTTCCTCTTCAGTCAAGTCAGAAACAGGCAAGTGCCAGACAGTAGTTCAGAGTGGAGGCTGGACTCACTGTGAATTGTGATGAATCTCAAGTTTCAGGGACGTGGGAGACAGAGGTGAGAGGCCCTGAAACAGATGCCCTGGCAATATGGGCCATGTGGTCCAATCAATGAAACAGTGGAGTATTTGAGGACACTAACCAGGAAAGCCAGGCCATTGATGTTGCTGGAGGGGAAGTGAAGGGGGGGGGGGCACCATTGCAGAGCTTTTGTGAGATTTAATGGATGTGACTCTACCCAAGAGTCCCTTACCTGAGAGGGAGGGGCAGCGTGGTGTTTGGTTTTTCTGAGTCCAACCAGCTGTGACATAGGAGGACTGGAGAGGCGGGCAGTGGTATTCTTTTGGCATCATGTATCTTTCTAGGCAGAAATCCTGCCAGTAGAAGCTAAGTCAGCCTTGGATTCTCACCTCCCAAGCATTCTCTTTACTGTATTCAGGTTAAGTTGAAAAACAGCTCCAAAGGGAAAGCAGCAAAACCACAGGTTTTTGTCATTTAATGCAGCAAACTAGCCATGTTTTTAAAATGAATGAGCATCATTTGATGTTTGAGTAAAAGCATATTTGGGAAAAAAAATTTTAACTTTTGTGGAATGAACATGTAGTAATCAACACAGTGTACTTAGCATTCAAATATATGATTCTAAATTGGAAAGGTGCACAATAAAATTGTGCCAATAATTAACTACAAACAGCACGATGGGGAGCTATGTGGGTAGGGGAAGAATTTTACTTTTCATTTTGTACCCTTCGTACTACTTAAGTATTTTTTAACAATGTGCTTGTGTAATTAAAATATCAGTTAAATAAAACTATTTTAGTCTCGGCTATGTCTAGAAATACTAGCAAACTGAGGAAATTTTTATTTGGGAACTCCATTCTCATGAACTCTCTTTCCTCAATATCTTTTATCCCCACCAAAATCTTTTCTCTTCCATTAGAATATAATGATGAGTTTCAATAATGAAATTTTGATTCAATGGTAATTAAAGCCTTAGCTAAAGGAATTAAAAGCAGGTGTTGGGACATGTCCTGCTTTCAATGTTTTAGGAAAACAATAGCTGTAATAACTGAAGCCTTCCTTCCCCATTCTCCTCCAGCTCTCAAAACCCTGAGCTCTGCACCCACCCTCTCAATCTTTTTCATAGCTAACCTATTGAAAAGAAGATTTTTTTCTCCTTTCAAAACCAAGTATAATCAGGCTCCTGGTCCTTTCGCTGCAGGAATTTCTTAGTGATGATCCCAGGGTATATGTGAGAAGCTGAAGTTGTTGGCATTGGATTGAATAAGTAGCAGAGAAATAATGAGCCTGGTGTCAGGGCCGGCGCTCCCCAGGAAGCAGGTGGGCTCCCATCATGGTCAGCCTCCAGCAATGAATGAGTCTTGGTTTTTACCCAGCTGTGTCTGGGAAACTCACTCTGGAGAGTCCAGTGAGGCGGTGGGGTGTGGCCAATGTTGAATAATCAGCTCTGGAAAACAAACAAGCACAACACAGGAAAGGCAGAGTGAGAGGCAAGAAGAGAGGGAGGAAGGAAATTCTGATTTGTAGCATTTCCCAATTTTCATGGCCAATTACAGGCTACCACCCTGACATCAGGGCACTGAACTTGGAGTTGGGAGGAGATAGATGAATAGCACTGGCTCTCCCAAGCCAAGTCCACTCCAGCACACTACTGAGCTGTTTCAACCTTCCGGTGCGCACTGAGTTTAACTCTGCACCATTATCTTCCTCCTGTGAATCACGGGCTTCTGTGCGCCATGAACACCTGGGCTTTTATTTTTTTATAAAATCTCCCCATTCCTCAGTGAAAAGCCCAGATCTGCTGCTTAATGAGGAATTATTTTGGAGGCAAGCAAACAAGCTCTGACCATTGGCTTATTATTTGTGACATTGCTCTGGGGACCCGTTATCAAAGGAGCCATAGGAATAGGGAAGGGAAAGGAAATTACTTTTGCTCAGAGCGAACAATAGAACAGTGACACCGAACCGAAGGAGACGGGGTGCAGGATCCTGTGCATCAGTTGGCGGGTAATGAGGGCCCGGGCTCCTACAGGAGAAGCCCGCAGCGGAGCCTGCAGGAGCGCCTGCGGTTTACCTCCGGCTCCACTGTAGGCAGAGCGGCTCCTAAATGAGTGATCGCCGAAGGGGCAATTGGGGAAGTCGTCTTTGGAAGAGATAAATTGTATTGTTTTTTCCCAGGCCACTGCAAAGATGAGCTTAATAATCCTTTCCATGGGTCCTGCGTTATCATAAAATAATCTAAATGCTCCTAAATGGTATTTTAAATGATTCCCAGATACTGGCAGGCGCGAGTGAGTGGCAATTCAGCGGCTAATGCATCTCTCATACAGCGGTGATCAGGTCACATCGCTGAGATCAAAATCTCTGTGATTCTCCTCACTTCCATCTGGGACCCCATCCAGTTTGGGGTACTCGGCTTCACTTCTCACTGATTTTCCCCTTTTTCAGGTCCCTGTCCGGACCCAGGCTATGGTGTGGAAAGGATACGGACAGTGTGCCATTTCCTCCCAGTTCGGCTGGGTCAGGGGTGAGCTGCTGGGAAGGGGACATCGGAGACAAGGCAGCCTTCCCTGGAGGCCAGGCTGAGGGGCGCATCGGAAGAAGCGGTTTGGAGTCACTTGGTCCATTTGACTCTGTGTGCTCCTGTGGTTGGGGAGGTAGAGGAAATCCAGAGGAGAAAATACCCATAACGCCACTGTAACCATGAGACAGGTTTCGGACGCTCAAATGCATGACCTAAGCACGCGTTGCCCGAGTGGGATCCAGAGGACATGCCAGCCCCCCGTCCCCCACGCCCCCCAACCTGCACCAGCTATATCCCGGCAGCTCAGCAGCCGCGGGGATCAGGGAATCGGGCCAAGGAGAGGCCCGGTCCCCCTCATGTTTCTCCGCCGACACATTCAATAAAGCAGAGGAGACACCCTTTGGTAAATATCTCTCTAGGTGGCTTTGGGGGAAGGAACATAATGGAATGCTCCCAGCTCTTAATTTTTTTTTTTTGGTGTTATATATATTTTTTCTTTTTACTGTGGTCAAATCTGCCTAACATACATTTTTTAATTTGTTTTTAGAAAGAATTAGAAATTCATCCCAGGAGACAGCCTGCAGCCCCCTCTCCCTGCCCCACCATGGGGCCTAGAGGTAGGGAATTCAGAGCATCTTCCAGATCATAGCGAAATGTCAAGAAATGGGGAAGGCCGCTGGAAGCACAGGGGCGTTTGCATCCTATGCTGCTGACAGGCCGCCAGCTGGTGGCTGTGCCCTGGAGCAGCCCTACAGAGAGAGAACCACCGCGGAGGGAGCCGCGTGCTGCTGGGATCCCAGGCTGCAGCTCCTGGCCAGGATGCAACGACGAGAGCGGTAGGTTTGCAGAACAGCAGATCTGCTGCTTTGGGTGTCAGTCACAGAGCTCTGCACACAGATAGCAAATTAACTGGGATAAGAAGGAGGTCATGTGGGTCCCTCCAACATACTCCTTCCACGTGACTTTCCTATGGACAAAGAAAGAGGTTTCAGACCCGGATCAGCCATGCCACTGAGAAGTCAATGGGCACAAAATCGGGGTTAAAAGGAGGCGAGTGACCCCAAGTAAATGCAGCAGCCTGCTCCAGCAGGCACCCTGGTTGAGGGTGTCAGGTTTGTATCTTAATTTCCTGGAATGTTGTCAATCAATGTCAAACAACCACAAAATAAAATCTGAGTCAATTAAAACAGAGACCTAAGGTACAATGTGCTACAGCCAAATGTATCTGGCATACGATTAAGGGAGCAGCATGAAATTCACTTAAGTCATCAAACCAAGATTTGGAAATTCCAAATATTTTTCAGGTCATGAAGGTGATGAGGGGAGGCTGGGATTAACCCCACGATGCACGTCAGGGTTGAGGGAGCAAAGCTACAACCTCTAGGGAGGATATTTTCCCTTAGATGAGAGAAATGACATTACTTGGAATTTTATTGGAGGTTTAGGTCATAAGCCAGGCATAGAAGTTTTCTCTCCCAACCCCCCCATCCAATAACATCTGAGGAATAGCAAAAATATAGGCCAGTAGTGACTGAAATTGTTGATAGTACCTACTGTGATCAGTGATGTGGGAAAGTGGGTTCTCTCAAACCCAGTGAGAGTAAAACTGGGTGCAGTCCTTTTTGAAAATAATTGGGTAACATGCCCTTTGACCTACAGTTCAAGTTCAATTTCCAAGGGTTTATCCCACAGATATACTAGTATTTGCCAAATACACAAAGATACATATTCACTGCTGTCATTGTATCATTGTTTAAAATAGCAAAACACCAGAAACAGACTAAATGTTCTTCTACAGAGAATGGCTCAATAAATTGTGATAGAGCCACACTATGACATTATTGTAGCCATCAAAAGAGGAGGCAAATCTCTTTGTGGCCAATGTGTAATATGTGAGTCAGATATCAAGTGGAAAAAACAAATGGCAAAACAGAACAGTATAATCCCACTTGCATTAACAAAAGAATAGGTAAATGTATTTACAACTTTTATTTTATAAAGTTATTTACAACTTTTTATTGTTTATATTTGCACAGAAAATCGCAGGAAGTCTTATGCAAAACACTGGTCAGTGCCCTGGCCAGTGTGCTTAATGGTTAGAGCATCAGCCCATGCACTGAAGGGTCACGGGTTTGATTCTCAGTCAAGGGCACGTACCTGGATTTCGGGTTCACTCGAGCAGGAGGCAACAGGTTGATATAGCTCTCTCACATCGATGTCGTTCTCTCTCTCTCTTCCTCTTCCCCTCTCTCTCTCTCTGTCTCCTCCTCCTCCTCCTCCCTCCTTCCCTTCCAGTCACTTTGAAAAAACAATGGGAAAAGTATCCTCAGGTGAGAATTAACAAAACACAACACAAAAAAAAAACCCCTGCTCAACACATTTTCATTCAGGGAAGTAGTTGCATGATGCATGACCATATTCTTGTCCTTTTTGAACTCAGGGCATTTTACTCTCAATCCAGTGCTCACTCTGTCGTGATACTTGCTCTGCCTTCCTGGTACACCCATCACAAATTATACTCAAGAGGCAGCAATACTATTACTTTAATCAACAAGTATATTCATTTCCTAGGGCTATCACAAATTACCACAAACTTTGTGGCTTAAAATAACATTTTCCTTGCCTCTTCTTAGCTTTCGGTGGGTTCAGGGCACTCTGTCATTCCTTGGCTTGCAGGCTTGCACTGACAATGCCTGCCTCCTCTGTTCTCCTCTCCTGTGTCTTGTGTTCCTTATTTAACCAGAACTCCCCAGTAATAGAAAAAGCACCAAACCACGAGAGTCAGGAAACTGGGTGCCCATTCTATTCCTTGTGACTTGTTCAAACTCATTGACTTGTTTTTATCATATAGGAAATAAAAATGATTTCTAATGTTCATCCAACTGTTCAATTCTAGGTAACTCACTTTTTACTGTTACCCTTTGATCAGTGTTAAACTTTTATTTGTCACATATTAATTTTACAATCATTTCTTTAAACTTAGGGAAAATAGAGGTCGATTTCTGCCAGCGGCTTTATATTGGTAACGGGGGTATTTTGGAATGCAGTGGTGCAACGGGTCTCCAAGATTTTCCAGAAGAAGATCTACATCTTCACTGCCCTCATTCTTAAAGCCATGAGGAATGTTGACAAGAGAAGCCGAGACCCTGAGAAGTAGAATATCTAAAAACAGAAAGGAGTGAGCCCGCATTAAAGCCATTAAATCTCCTACTCCTGTGCTCCCAAAAGGGTGTGGGAGGGAGGGTGTGAACCACAGGGTACAAGGCCTGTTTGGGTAACCCTCCTCCCCCCAGGCTAACAGCATTGGGCTTGATTGGCCATCACACAAGTGAGGGGGAAGCTGATGACAGGGAGCCTACATTGAAAACACAGTCTTCGGCGTCTTGTGGCATAGGTTCCAATTTGAGCTCTGCTGTTAAATTAGCGATGGGACCTTGGGGAGTCATCTACCCATTCTAAGCCTCCAAGTCCTCATCTGAAAAGTGGAAGTAGTCATCCTATCAGAGCATTGTCCCGAGGATTAAATAGAAGGTGTAAGCACTTAACAGGGAGCTAGGCACATACTAAGTGCTCAATAGATGGCAGTTTCATCATTATTTCTGTTCCAAATTTCATTTCTACTTTACTGTGATAGTTCATGTGAGTTGTTTCCAAGCTATTAAAAAGCATTAAAAGTAGTAATACCAAAGTAGTGACACAAAATAATGTTCCATGAAAAAGATACTGAATTTCATTTGGATTACATTCAATATAGAATTATAGAGCTGTATGGAGCTTACAGATCATCTGTTACTTCTTAGATGCAAAACCAAGGCCTGGAATAACTTGCCAAAATTGCATAACTTGTAAGAGGAAGGCCTGGAGCTAGAAGCCTAGCTTCTATCCTAGAGTTTTGTCCATTGCAGTAGAAATTCTGATTTCCAGGACAAGGCAAAAGAGAAGGGGGGGCATTATTTATAATATGAAATGTTAGAGAAAACCCTTATCCTACTAATTCCCTACTGGGACTAGGGGGTCAGAATATTGAATAAAAACTTGGTCTATAATGACCTATGGCTTCCACCAGAAAAAGCTCTGAATCAAAGGACCAAAAATAAAGATAGAGGTTTTCCTTCCTTTAATCAGGACTGCCAATCGTAGCTGAAAAAATAATTGCCAACACAACTAATGAATGGCCCTAAATGAAATGAATAATTAATTATTGGACTTCGTGATTAAATGGTAATGACATGAACCTTATAAATAGTATTGTGCATTGAGCAATGAGGCCATGTCAGTTTTTAAACACACACACACAAGGCAAAAAGAACACAGTATTCGTGCTTAATTGATAATATTGGAAGATTAAAGCTTCCCTAGGGGTATGAAGGGAAAACACCGGCATTTGTGAGGACTTGTATTATAGGCTCCTGCTGGAAATTATTGACATCAATAGCATATAAATCTGAATCCAAATACTGAGCTCATTGTGTGTTTTCTAAGGAGCAAATACAGCTACAGTGGGCAGAGCTTTAAATAAGAATTGTTGAAAGCTGGATTTTGATCCCAGGCCTCCAATGACTGGCTTGTTTCATAATTCTAGGTAACTGAATTTGTTGTTCTCTGACCTAGATTTCTAATCAATAAAACAGAATAATCTCCTGGTCCATCCTCTGGTCCCCAAAGGTTCATATCACTCTCACAGGCAAACTACATCCCTTCCACCATAAGATCCCCCAAAGGTTCACCCACAGCACTTGTTTTGTCCTGAGATGACATCGAGATGGGGGTGAGGTGTTGTTGGCCGTAACAGTCATGGTAATTGTTAGAAACTAGACCCTCTACTTCTTCCAGTGAACAGAAATCCAGTTTCTCCGGATCAGTATTCTTTTTAAAAAAATATATTTTATTGATTTTTTACAGAGAGGAAGGGAGAGGGATAGAGAGTTAGAAACATCGATGAGAGAATTAGAAACATCGATGAGAGAGAAACATCGATCAGCTGCCTCTTGCACACCCCCCCCTACTGATGCACCCGTAACCAAGGTACATGCCCTTGACTGGAATCAATCCTGGGACCCTTCAGTCCTCAGGCCGACACTCTATCCACTGGGCCAAACCGGTTAGGGCAAGGATCAGTATTCTTGAGGCATTGGTAAGCTTGTTGGCCATGAAACATATTTTCCCGGACACCCTGAGAGTACACCTTTTCTTAGAAAGCGTGAAGTGTGGGCTAAGCAGTCCTGTGTGGAAGGTCTATTTGTAACTCCTTAGAGAACTGCTGAGCTCATTAATACCTTGTCCTGAGGATCTATTTTTAGACTTTCCTAATGATCTTGCATAAAGCAGAAGCTTTAAGTACCAGGCTTTTGTAAGTTGATTTCTATGAAAATCTTCGCCTCTCTGTTATTCTTTGCAAAGTACTGGATGCTCAAGCAGCTAGCAGGAATGCTGTGTAGTGCCAAAGCACACTGACTATCCAACCTGAATATGCTGCCTGTGGTTTCTTTGGTTCATTTACAAACTCAATCAAATGTGTGATGATGGCTCCCTGAAAATATCATCAAAACAACCTGTTCATGAGGCAAAGCAGAGTTTATTCCCACCATGCCAAACCTAATAGTAATAGAGCAAATACTCGTGAAATCGCCAACCACTATCTTGTCAGAATTTCAGTGCATCTCAGAGGGCAGAGGGCAAAATCAGGATATTATGGAGTTTTGGAATCTGGTTTAAGACCAGTCTTTCAATGTGGGAGCTTGGTTAGGATTGGGAAACAATTGTGATATAACAGTTTAGCCTTGGTGAGCACAACAAGGCAAAGCTGTAGAGCTAAGTGCTCAAAGAATCATAGAGAGCAAGCAGTTGTTTCAGCTGTTTCATCCTGGGCAAGATTTTCCTGGAATAATGAAGTAATATTGATTAACATGGTGGCATAGTAAAGTTATGTTAAAGTGGACAGTAGGCTGTGGAGGTATAGATGTTTTTGGTTTTCACAACGAATATTTTTTGAGCCCCTGGAGATAAATCTTACAAAATTAAAAGGAGTGGGGGGACAATTACTGGCTCCTCTTGGAGTTTTTAACTCTCAGAGCTATAGACACTAAACTCTCAGAATTTTTCAATGACGTTTTAGATGTTTCTACCCCTGCGCTGTTCCTGCAGCAGTTCTGCTCCAGTGATTTCCAGTCATACGTTTCCACTCAAGAATCTCTACTCCCCGTAAGTTGTGACTCCCCGTGTTCACCTGTCTGTCTCGCCTGTCGTGGGCACAGTGGTCTGTCCTTGTCTCCTCTCTCTAAAGGATCCAAGAAGAGTTGTTGATTTCTCTGTCTGTTCATTATTTTACTAGTTAGAATGAAGTGGTGACTTTCAAGCTCCTTATATAGTTGGAATCTGGAAGGCCCACAAACTCGGGTCCTTTTTAAAGATACTTAGATCTAAGAATTTTTCAAGAAAACGTTGGATCTCTATAATTGATTGGGGTTTATCATTCATTATGAAGGAAACCAATGTGCTATTTAATGTACTGTTTTCCCACATCTATTAACTGAGTACTGTATTTTTTTAGACTCAGAATAACATAAATTCTAAGCAATTTGGGCTACAATATCAGCAGACAGAATTAGTCATCATGCATTTTCCTCTATCATATTTCTCCCATTTCACTACCCTAGAGATCTCTTCCTATTTCAATATTAAGAAATTTGTTTAAACAATGACTCTTCTATTGAGCCTCTAGTTAAGATGGAGGCTTTACTTCATGGACATGTCAGAAACATTCATTAAGTCTATGTCTATTTTTTTAATGGACAAGTAACATTTCACTTTGGTAGTACAACTGCAAATAGTATTAATTTCCACATTTTAAAAGAGGCCTTAACTTATTAGTAAGATAAATGTTAGATACCTTACTTTTTGTGTAACTTTTGTTATAACATTAAATATACAGAAAAGCTTCAAGCATAGTATAAAGAACTCTTGCATACCCTTTGTCTAGATTCACCAGTTGTTTAAATTTTGCCCCAATTTGCCTTATCATTCTCTCTCCTTACATATCATGCCATCTGTCCCTAAACACTGAACTATATATTTCTTAGATGTGGCCATTATCTTAAATAACCTTAGTTCAGTTGTCAAAACCAGAAAAATTTAACTCGATACAATATTATTATTTAATCTACCATCTACATTCAAATTTCATCAATTATCCCAATAAAATTCTTTATATATATATTTTTGAGCAGGTTAATGGAGGATTACATATACATAGTGCATTTATTGTCATGTTTCCTAAGTCTTTAGTCTGAAAGAGTTCTTACGATTTTGTCTTTCTTGATCTTGATACTTTTAAAGAGTATAGGACAATTATTCTGTAGAATGTCCCTCAATTTGGGTTTGTCTATTTCCTTATGATTGAAGTTGGATTCTACACTTTAGAAGGAGTAGCACAGAAGTGATGATGGACTCATCTATTTTTTACATTTTGAATTGAAGAATTATCCTAATTTATTTGGTTTGCTCCAGTGCTAAAACATCTTACTTAGCCAGCTCTCAATTATTGAAACGACTATTTTACCTGGAATACATTCAATAATGAAAGCGAAGTTTAAAATGGCATATGTGCCACCAACATCAGTGTTATATCATTCATGTGTCTCAGATGTTTAGTGACTCTGATTGGATTGTGTGTGTAGCAGCAGAGGAGGGAAGAGATATCAATGTTATTACACTGGAAGTGTGTGCCAGTACAAGAATCTCCTTGCCAAAGGGTTTAGACTATTAACTCCTACAACTTGGCAGTGTCTCGGATTAAGGCCAAAACAAGCTGACCAAGTTAAAAATGTGAATTTTAATGGTCATGTTGGAGAGTACTTTCCAGGAGGTTAACTATCCCAGAAAAATCAATATTTGAAGATGTGTTTATAGAATAAATTAGCAGAAACTAAAAATACTTTTCAACTAGCTTCAAATTCTTAGAGTGCCCAAGCACAGACAACACAGGCATAAAAATATCAACAAAATCTAGGAACAAAGATCCAGCCTAGCCTAGAGGCTCCCCTTCAGTCATGCGGAATAAGTGTTACATCACAAAAAGAAGCTGAGGACTGGTGGGTGATCTTTATAATTTATTGACATGGTTTTGTACATGTTAACTATATTTAAAAAGTATATGGTTCTTTACAGCGAGTCTGATTTTAGTCATTTCTCAATGAATATTTTTGTTGCCATAATATCTAGAGTTAAAGAATTCTGTGAAAAACATCTGGTTGGGGTTAAATCTACTTAACCATTACAATCAAGAGCCTGGTGGTTGGACTAGGCCAGTGGTCGGCAAACTCATTAGTCAACAGAGCCAAATATCAACAGTACAACGATTGAAATTTCTTTTGAGAGCCAAATTTTTTAAACTTAAACTATGTAGGTAGGTACATTGTTATTAACCTACCTATATAGTTTAAGTACTGTTGATATTTGGCTCCTCCCCCGCGCTGCGTATGCCGCGGCGCCCCTGCGCACGTCGCCAGACTGACTGACTGACACCCCCCACTTCTTCTAACGCCACTTCTTCAAAATAGACTCGCCCAGACCGAAAACCGACTACTGCGCATGGGCCACGAAGTTTCAATCGCACTGTACATGCCCGCACGTGGTATTTTGTGGAAGAGCCACACTCAAGGGGCCAAGGAGCCGCATGTGGCTCGCGAGCCGCGGTTTGCCGAGCCACAGTTTGCCGACCACTGGACTAGGCTGAAGCAGGTAAGCAGCACCTCTTAGAGGTGACAGATTTAATAAACAAAACAACAGAATGTCCTGTTATATTTGACTTCAGATAAACAACAAATAATTTCTTAGTAAGTCTGTCCCAAACATTGCACCCCGAATTTCATCTGTCATCCCTACTCTTAGAGAATGCTATTGCAAACTGTTTTTGTTGTGTGTGCTTTTCTGGTTGCTGGGCTACCCTTTAGAAGACCTTTAATGTGCTTGCGTATTATTGCTAGCAGATTCTCCCTTGAGCTCTGACTTAGTACCTTTTTATCCCAATGGGTCATTCGGTTTCCAAGCTTGTGGAATGTTAGAATTATTACTCTGCCAGAGGAAGGGGACTCTCAGGTAGGTAGCCCTGTAACATGAACAGAAAGTGATTGCTTTGCCCCGCCGGCATGGCTCAGTGGTTGAGCATCGACCTATGAACCAGGAGGTCATGGTTGGATTCCTGGTCAGGGCACATGCCCAGGTTGCAGCTTGATCCCCAGTATGAGGCATGCAGGAGGTAGCTGATCAATGATTCTCTCTCATCATTGTTTCTCTCTCTCCCTCTCCCTTCCTCTCTGAAATCAATACCATATATATATATATATTTTTTAACTGATTGCTTGGCAGCCAGGGTAAAGACAGAACAACTCTGAAAAACACACATTGGAGTGAAAACAACACAGGAGGAGAACATATGAGCACCACAGAGGAAGAGGATCAAGTGTGCTTTTCTTTCCAAGGGTATTGCCATATTATAGCCTCACACTGTCACTGGTGTTTGATATGGAGATCCTGGGATCAAAAAGAGTTCAAATTATGTTTTGAATATATTTTTGAAAGTATTAGTAGAATAATTTATAACTCAATAAACACTGTTTAAGAAGGCAAAGCAATGTATATTTGAGAAAGGTCTTAAAACCAGTGAAAATTTAAAATAACATTTAGGTATTTAATAAAAGGAAAACCCTCACTATATGGAAAATACAGCTTGCTAAATATTTCCTGAGACGTCCAAACTGTCGATGTTTTCCTTTATTTTCAGTTATTTTATTACTGGTGTGTTTCAGGTGAGTGTGTTGACTTGGTTGGAATTATATGAATAATTTCCGTAATGTCTTATTTTTCTTGGCATCTGGGGGACCAGTTCTCTCCAAACAACTAGCCTTTGAGATTATAATTTCAAGTGACTCAAGCCATACCTGTTGCCTCAAGTGAGAGTTTGTGACATTTTTAGAAACTTTGGAACTCAAAAATACTTTCATTTTATTGGGGAGGGGGGACGGGGGAGTGAGTGAGTGAGTATGGGCAATTTTAATTTCCAAGAGAGTATTTTTTTTTTTTACAAAAAGGATTCATCCCTGGGAGTCTTTTTAAAGCTGAGCAACTTCCCTAGACTAAAACACCACTTAATTAATACCCATGTTCTTTAAAATTTTATGCCTCCACTTTGTGAATAAAGATAAATATGTCAGAAAACTGGGCTGTGCAGATGGACAGAATTCTCTTCAAGTAGGTCCTTAAAAAGTGGAATATGGATATAGACACAGAGAGACAGTCAAGTGTCAAAAGAAATCTGTCAGCTTTTCAGCAATTGAATAATTCAGAAGTGTGCAGGAAGCCAACTTCTTAATTTCCCGTTTCCCCCTTTCTAATTCTTTCCTTTTCATCCTGTGATCTTTCTTTTCTCTGCCTCAAAGCTATTTGTTGCAGCGATGCCCTGGGAAGCAGGTGGTCTTCCTTCTCCGGCAGCATCTGCTGCTCAGAATGAGAGGCGAAAGATCTAAAGGCAAAGGAAATGAAACCCGCAGTCCTGTAAAATGTCTTTTTAAAAATAGCCTTGTTTTGGGTTATTTTTTGTTGAATCAGTTGGAACGCATTTATCGTTCATGACAACACAAGTTGCCTAAAGGCAATGATCCTCCTCTTATATTTCTGATACTGGGGTTTGTTTCTTTCCAACCATTTTCGGGATCAGGTTTCTTCCCTAAGATTTTACAAATGGTGTGGGTGGCTGCAAACCCTCTGAAGGTTTTTCTTAAGCCATTTGTTAGTAATATCCTCTCGGCATTGACTCCAGCCTTTAGAGTTGTGATTGTTCCTGAAGCTTCAAGGGCGCGGTGGTGTTTTTTCTATTCTTCTAGCCCTGGGGGAGAAAAGAATTCCCAGGAGGACTTTAGGCTGGCTTATTATCATCCAGAAACAAGAAATCAGAGCGCCTGAGTTGAAAGGCTGAACATTTTTTTAAATAAACTATCCAAACCTGAATGGGCAGTGTGGTATAATAGAAAGAGCAGGGGCTAGGGGCTCGCATGGATCTGAATTAAAATCCCAGCTCGGCCGTTCACTACATACGTAACATTGGTCACTCAAGATTTTGCATCTTACGTTCTTACCTGTCTGTAACGTACATAAGGAGTAATGCTACCTATTTGATAAGTAGGAAAGATTTTTGAGCCTCAGTTTCTTATCTGTAAGGTAGGTATGATAATACCCATCTCATCAAGTTGCTGGAAGGACTAAATGAAAGACAAGTGCCTAAAAGTGTTTGTCCTGTGGGCCCTTAAGAGGCATTATTTTCCTGTGAGGGTCACCTCCTATTTTCCCCTTCCTTCCGCTCTGCCCAACCACAGAAACATCCATATGCGCACACGTGGAGCTGGCATCTCATTTTATTCTCTGCCTTTGACAGGGAAAAATATGGATGAGATGCGAACCTGTCCCAGCCTGTCACACTGTTGATGTTATCTATGATTCATGAATAAGACCCTTTGATGGGGAGAAGGCGGCCTCGGACCCCACTCTGGGCAGGAGGCTGTGCAGAGAGGAAGCTCGGCGACCTGGTGTGACAGAAGGCATTTCCTCTTTGGACCCCTGCCCAACCCTTCCTCTTCTGGTTTTCCCCAAAGCTATGAAATGTGAGAGTAAGTTTCTAGGATTCGCTGTTTGAGGGCCATGAACCAAGTGTTTTCAGTTTATCTGATCACACAAATGGCCCTCACATGTGTCTAGCAGCTCATCAGTTGGATACCGTTTGGGAATAACAGAAATCGCTGGTTACAAGGTTATTTGTTCTCTCTTGTCACTTCCTCCTGTCCTCTTTCTTTTCTCCTCTAGGCTGGTACCCCTTCCCTGCCCCGGGCTGTTGGGTGGATCCACTGTAGTCGTCACAGGGGGTTCTCACACGGGTCCGGTGCCTTGAGATAGTTCCTGGAAGCGCACCTCCTGGAATTGTGCCCTGCGCGCCTTTGTTCTCTATAGTCCCCTGGCGCTTCCTGGTTTCTGCTTCTGGTTTCAGCGCCAGGTGCTTGAGATGTCAGTTGGCCAAGACAGATACACTCCACCTGAAGACCTGATGCTGAATCATTACCAAGTTCATCAATTATGCTTCTGTTTACATTTCCAGTGGGGAAAGTAAGTCAGAGAATAAGGCAGCTGATTTGAAATGAGTATAATTAAGAGCTACAATAAAAGTAAAGAAGCAGGCCATGTGTTTAAAAACAGCTTAAACTTAATTATTTTTCCTTGGCTAAATTTTTCCCCCTCTAACAACCTAAAATCTTTACTGGGATATACCAGAAGTAAGTGTACAATTCAGTGATTTTTAACACATGTATAAAGTTGTGCAATCATCAGCGTGATCTGATTTTAGAAATTTTCCATCACCCATCCAAACTTTCCACAAGCCTGTTTGTAGTCAATCCCCACTCACACACCCTAGCCCCAACAATTATTGATTCACTTTCTGTCTCTATAAATATGTATTTTGGAGGGATTTTTGTGTTTTTTTAAATATATTTTATTGATATTTTACAGAGAGGAAGGGAAAGGGATAGAGAGTTAGGAACATCAATGAGAGAGAAACATGGATCAGCTGCCTCCTGCCCACCCCCTACTGGAGATGTGCCCGCAACCAAGGTACATGCCCTTGACCAGAATCGAACCTGGGACCCTTCAGTCCGCAGGCCGACGCTCTATCCACTGAGCCAAACCAGTCAGAGCAATATAAACATGTGTTTTTGTACATTTCATATAAATTAAATCACATAGTGTGTATCCTTGTGGATCTGGCTTCTTTCATCTACCCTAATGTTTTTGAGGTTCATCATACTTTTAGCATGTATCATTGTTTAATTTCTTCTGATTGTTGAATAATATCCCCTTCTATGGCTATACCACATTTTACTTATCCATTCATCAGGTTCATAGACATTTGCACTGGTTCCAGTTAGAGTCTATTGTGGTAGTGATTCTATGAACATTTATGTTCAAGTCTTTGTGCATATGTTTTCATTGTTTGGATAGATTCTTAAGAGTGAGATTTCTGAGTCCTTTGGTAAGTTATGTAACTTTTTAAGAAACTGCCAAACTGTTTTGCAGAGCTGATGTGTATTTCCACCAACAATTTATGAGGATCCACTTTCCAGTTTCATCACATGCGTGTCAAAATTTGATATTGTCTGCCTTTTTAATTATAGACATTGTAGTGCTTATGCAATGGTAATTTAAAGTGGTTTTACTTTCTCCAATGACTATTAATATTGAACACTTTTTAATATATTTGTTAGCCATTCATATACCACTTTGCTCTTTTTATAATTAGATTTGTCTTTGTAAGCATTGAGTTCTTTCTGTATTTTGGATACATGGCAAAAGTATAGTAGGTTTATAAGTATGCAAAACACAGAGTTTATTCTTGTATAATTATTTATTAACTAGAGGCCCAGTGCATGGATTCATGCACCAGTGGGGTCCCTCAGCGCGGCCTGCAGGTATCAGGCCGGAACTAGCAGTCCAACACCACCTGCCACTCCTGCCTGCTCGGCTCATCGCTCATCCCAGCCTGCTGCACCTGCCTCAGACTCGGGCCCAGTCAGTCCTAATTGGGAAAGGCTCACAACGCTGCAGCAGGGGCTCGCCAGCTATGAGCCCTGCCTCTGGTGCCCACTGGTCAGCTGAGCGGCACTCCCACTGTGGGAGTGCACTAACCATCAGGGGGCAGCTCCTGCATTAAGCGCCTGCCTCCTGGTGGTCAGTACGCATCATAGCAACTGGTCCACTGGTCACTTAGGCTTTTATATATATATAGATTATTCTATCATTTTCCATTCAAAGAACTGTAAACCTATTTTTTCCCACCCTGTAGATATGATTTGCAAATATTTTCACCCACTGTGGCTTATCCTTTCATTTTCTTAATGGTGTCTTTTGAAGCACAGAAACTCTAATTTTGATGACATCTAATCTCTGTTTTCTTTTGTGGCTTGTGCTTTTGGTATCCTATCTAAGAGCTCTTTGTCTATCCAAAGGTCATGAAGATTTTCTCCTGTGTTTTCTATTAGATGTTTTACACCTTTAACTCTTACATTGGTATCTATAATCTATTTTAAGTTAATTTTAGTATATGGTGCTGGTACAACTGATTGTTGAAAAGAGTATCTTTTTCTCATTGAGTTGTCTTGATGCCTTTGTTAAAAATCAATTGACCATAAATGCCAGGGTTTATTACTGAACTCAATTCTATTCCATTGATCCATAGAGCCATTTTTATACAAATATCACACTATATTGATACTATAGCTCTATAGTAACTAAACTTTGGGGTTTTTTTCAAAATTGATTTGACTCTTCTAGGTCTTTTTGTATTCATATAAATTTTAGTATTATCTTGTCAATTTCTACATATGATTCTTAAATCTTCTAATCAAGGTACATAGAATTTCTCTTCACTTATTAATATGTTCTTATTACTTTCAGCAATATTTTTGCTTTTATGTACAATTTACAATAAAATTTTATTGTTATATTTACAACTAAATATATTATTCTGTTTCTTTGTGAATAGAACTATTTTCTTCACTTTACTTTTTTAAAGAATTGTGTGTAGAAATATGAGTTTTGTATATTGTATTTGCATCCTGAGACCTTGCTTACAGTTGTTCTAGTAGTTTATCATTGTGTGTATACTTGTGTGTTTATTCCTTAAGAATTCTACATATACGTTAGAGTCATATATATTACCTGAAAATATAGAGTTTACTTCTTCCTTTCAACGCTAGTTGCCTTTAATTGCTTTGGTACACAGATTTTAGTGTGAAGATTTTTCATAGATGTCATTTATCGAGCTGAAAAATTTTCCTTATAGTTTTGGTTTGCTGGGAGATTTTAATCATTAATGGGTGTTGAATTTTTGAAATGTTTTTTCTGCATCTATTAGAGCACTATGTGGGTTTTGTCTTTTATTATCTACAATGATATTTTATAGTAATTATTTCATATATTAAGCCAACTTTGCATTCTTAGGGTAAATTTCACTTGGCCATTGACTATAATTCCTTTTATATGTTGCTGAACTTGGTTTGCTAATATTTTAAAGATTTTTATATCTGTGGTTATAAGAAATATTGGTCTATAGTTTTCTTTTCTTTTTTGGCTTTGGTAACAGATAATGCTGGCCTCTTACAATGAGTTAGGAAGTATTCCCACTGCTTCTATTTTTTTGTATGATTTTGAAAAGGACTGAGGTTACTTCTTTAAATGTTTATAGAATTCACCAGCAAAGCCATCTGGTCCTGGACTCTTTTCTGTTGAATGGCTTTTGATTACTGATTTAATCTGTCTACTTGTTATAATTCTGTTCAGATTTTCAATTGTTTCATTGGTAATTTGTGTTTTTAGAATTTGTCCATTTTATATTGTGAAATGTGTTGGCTTACAATTATTGATAGTATTCTCTTATAATGCCTTTTATTTCTGTAAGTTGATAATAATGCTCCCACTTTTATTTCTGATTTCAGTTATTTACATCTTCTCCTTTTTACCCTAGTCAGTATAGCTAAAAATTTGTTTATCTTTTTAAAGAACCAACTTTTGTATTTTATTCTTTATTTCATTTAAAAAAAATTTTCCCTATTCTCTATTTCATTTATCTCTGCTCTGAGCTTTATAAGTCCTTTCATTCTACTAGCTTTGGGTTTATTTAAATTTATAAGTCCTTTCATTCTACTAGCTTTGGGTTTATTTTGTTTCTAGTTCTTTGAAGCATAAAGTTAGCTTATTGATTTGAGAGAAATCTTCCTTTTATTGTAAGCATTTATAACTATAAATTTCCCTCAGAGCACTGCTTTTGCTGCATCCCATAAGTTGTGTTTTCATTTTCATTCTTCTGAAAGTATTTCTAAATCCCCTTTTGATTTCTTTTTTGATCCATTCCTTATTTAATCGTGTGTTGTTTAATTTTCACATATTTGTGAAATTTCCAGCTTTCCTTACATTATTGGTTTCTAGTTTCATTCCATTGTGGTTTTAAAAGATATTTTGTATGATTTCTATCTTTTAAAATTTGTGGAGACTTGTCTTGTGGCTTACTGGTCTATACTGGAAAATATTCCATGGGCATGTGAGAAAAATGTGTATTTTGCTGTTGTTGGATGGAGTGTTCTATACAGTATATGTCTGTTAGATCTAGTTGCTTTACAGTACATTGGGTCCACTTGAATAATCCATCTCAGAATTCTTAACTTAATCACACCTGCAGCCTCTTTTCCTTTTAGGAGAACATATTTACAAATTCTGGGGATTAGGAAGTGGATATATTCGCGAGGCCATTATTCAGCATACCACTGTAACTACATGGTATTGGTTTAAATACTTATCTACAGTTAGCACACTCACAACCTCCAGAGTAGGACACCATTGACTCAGAAGTAGGGAGAAGAGTGTGCAACTACAATGGCATGGGGCAAAATATCACATCAAAGTCGCATTTTGAAGAATTTCAGATTTGTCAGAATGATGGATATTATTCCACCAGAATAAAATGGGGCTTTAATTTATAGGACAAAGGAACTTAGGCTAGAAAATTTTACTTAATGTATTTATTGTATTAAATGCATTTAATGTGACTTGGTTTTACATTGGGGGAATTGTTTTTACTTTGCTCTAACATAGAGGCAATCTGAGTCACCTGCAAATATTACTGAGTTTTTAATTTTTTAAGGGCATGGGTTTGTATCAGAAGTACACATTGAGCCTCTAGATAGGAATTTTATGGTATAGTTTTCTTTCCAGAAATAATAGTTGTGCCTATTCCTGTGTATATCACATAAAATATGCTTCACGGTTAGGCAATTTTATAAATTAGAAGTTATGTTTTCCTTTGGGGTCTTTGTAACTGAATTTTTTTTAATGTTGATTCATCTGTATTTCTGTTACTCACATTATGTCCAACTTGAAAAGACCTTGATCTGACTTCTATTCAATTAAGTTTTACTGCTTTGTACTCTAAAGCCAAACCATAGCTATAAACCTAGAAGAAAAGTTATGGCTGAAAAACAGAACATCACAACATGTTAACTGCTCTCTTTCCATCATTTGGAAATCTTTAGCTGTGAGCCAAGAAGTTTCTGACCAGTAAATTTAATGGTCAATGTTGAGAGCTTCCTTGTTATATTTTAGTCTAACGGTTTTGTTCACCAAGATGAGGACTTTTGAAGGATAACTGAAAAATCTGATAGAAAATAACACAGGAATATTTTTGATAACCTACTGGAGTACAGTCAAATGATATGGTTTCATGTCCTGGTTCTGATCCTTGCAACTAATGTAACTCTGAGGGAAGTCAAATAATTTCTTTGAGCATCAGTTTTCTCATCTGTAAAAAAGGATAATAATATTTACCTCAGACAGTTTTGAGAGTTATAAGACCATGCTTTGAAAAGTGTTAACTAAACTAATAAATGGATTAACATTTCTTTCAAATGAAACACAAAGGAACTCATCTTAAGTAGTAATAACGAAGTTGCACATAATTGAATTGTCATAATCAAGAATGTATTTTGTGGGAACAAGTGCTCTATCCAAGCATATGATTGGTTTCGTATATCTAGATTATAGGCCCAATGGCACAAATGCAAACATTTATTTCCATTTATCTCCATGTGAGCAAATGCGATTTCCCTCTACTTTTTTCCCACAGCACCAACTCTGACCAGCCATCTCACAAATCACTGCTCTCTGGTTACCAAGACTGTGTGGATCTGGCAAGTCTACCCCTACTACAAAAGAGAGGAGCTGAAGACATAAACTCCTTTACTGGTAAGTCATATGTGCTATGTTCATGCCAGTAAAACAAAATACTTTGTCAGGTACACCAAAAGGCCAGGGATATGGTCACTAATATTTATAGATAATTATAATAATTTATAAATGACAAAGACTGTCACATTCTCAAATTTAGTCTTTTTTAAATGATAGCATTAAAAATGGCATGAGCAATTTAGATATTCACTGAGAATATGAATCTTCGTATGTAGTAAATATGTATGATGTATACACATACGTATACATACACTTGTGTGTTTTGTTCAGTTGGGTGAACAAATAGTTACTTGTGATTTTAAAATTATGTCTTTAATATCCATTGTAGGTTAAAAATGAAAATCAGTGCTCTAGAGAGAGATAATTTCTCCCAATGCCACCAAAAAGAAGGGAAATGTCTCTCTCCAAATAATTTCAGATGACTTGCAGAGAATGTAATGCTGTTATAGAGAAAGATTTGTTGTTTCCATTTTATTTGAAAAAAAGAGAGAAATGTACTTTCTTTGTTCATTAGGGTTACTCAAGGACACATGTCACATACTGGCATTCCATGCACGAATGAAGTCATATGGCCACATCTATCCTTAGGTCTTAACGCCACCTAATCAAGCTCTAAAAACCAAGAAAGGTTGAATTGCCTGAGATTATGTCTTGTACCCTTGCTTTGATTGGCAGCAGATTTAATAGTGGAGGTTAAAGATCTGATTTCCACTTAGATGTATTCAATGGGGATGCTCCCAAATTAGAAAACTTTTGGATACCAATGAGCCAAAAAATTACACATTACTTATTACATAATTAATTTGATAAGAAAAGGATAAACAGGCACTAGGAGACCTTTAAGGGACTAATCCCAGCATCTGTTTGTCTGCTCATAAAATTGGGACTAGAACATTGTGTGGCAGATAGGATTTTGCAGATATTTCCCATCCCCATCCTTGTCAAACAATGTGACCTTGACACTCATCTCATTGATAGTATTTTCTTCCACTTGAATCTGGAAGAAATGCTTATTTATTTGCTTATTTAATTATCCAGTCAGCCAGCCAGCTATTGATCCATTCATTAATGCATGTATACAGTACCCACAGTTTGCCTTTTGTTTCTTGGGGTGGGGGTGGGGGCGGGGAATAGACACTATATCAAATGCTAGGCTTCTTACTAAATATGTTAGCTAATTTAAATCTCACAATTTCCTTTGTGATGGATACTATTCCCATTTTACATATAACAGTTTTGAGGTAGATATCTTCTAGATTGTGTCTTAGAATTTGTTTTAGAATTTGGACACTAAATCTCAATTTCCAAACATTTAAATATTCCACATATCTGCTATCTCCAAGCTAGCATAGCAGTATAGTGGAGTGGTAAGAACATAAATTCTGTAGTTGATATGTCTAGGTTCAAATCCTGGCTTCTACCCCTTAAAATGTATGACCATGAACAAATCTCTTAATCTTGCCCTATCTCAGTTTTCTCATTTTAAGATCATAGACGATAGCAGTACCCCCATTGAAGGGCTGTTATGAAAATCACACATATTAATATTTGTAAGATGCTTAGAATAGTGCCTCCAAATAGTTGAGCACTATATTAATTATTTATGGCTAAAATGTTAAAAATACAATAAAATGTACTTAGCCCTCTCATGCCATATATTTTTTCCTTTAGTTTTACTTAATTTTTAATTTTGTGAATCACATCATGGAAATTTAGCAGAAAAAGTAGCATTTCCTCTTTTACTCTCCTATAGAACACTTGATCTATAGATGTTTAATGGGTTCATTATGGGATGATAAAGGGCTTGATGCGGTTGGAAAATGTGTAGGTGAATGAAAAGGAGTTTAATGACCACCTGAACTTATCGGTATATTCAGATCCGCAACAGTCCTAGCCCTCAAATATCTCATATCTAACTTGATATATTCATAGTTGATAATATCGCTTTTTAGCAGAATGCATCAAATGTGCTGAGGGTGAGCAAAAACGACATTAATTCATTGAGGTAGTTCAAGGAAAATTATGTAGAGGACTAAGTCAATGCAATTATGGTCAGGAAGGGAGGCAATATTAATCAGAGGTGCTGACTGTCCTATGGACTGTATCTGTTGTGGGAATCTATGTAATTCAGCACTTCACCCAGTTTCCTCACGGTGATACAGTTTCATCAGTCCTGTCTTCTCATGGCCACATATTCTGTGCTGTGCAACCGGAGATCTCAATGTAATCACTCAGCTATGCCCTACCAGGACCTGGCTCTGCTCTCTGGAGCCCTCATGGGGCTGAGGCAGCCTAAGAATAGCAAAGGGCTCCAACTGGGAGGATTCCACCCAGGACAATGGGCCAGGGTCTGGGAGAGGAAAGCAGCAACCCTCATGAATATACAGTAGCAGATGGAGATAAAGCACTTTCACAATGAGGAACCAGGAAGAGCCAACAGGCTGGCTGTAGAGAACTCAGGTGGGTGAAAGGAGAGTAGAAATGGAGACCAGGGCACGGAAATGAAGTAAAATGGAGAGCGCCTTTGTGAAAAGAGTGAAAAGTACAGCTAACTAAAGGTAGGAGAATATGGAATGCCCCCGAAAGTTGTTCTCTCCTCAAAGTTTGTTGGTATTCCTCTATTGTGTCACTTTCACAAGGTGTTGGGATTCCTTGGTTATAAATACCTCTGTTGCCTATCTAGGGTGTGAGCATAGGTAGGGCAGAGCAGTGGCCAACAGGTAGCTATTTCTAGGACAGAAGGATGTGGGGAGGTAGGGAGGTTAGTAGGGACTTACAGTAGGAGGGAAAAATCTAAAGGCAAGAGGAGGACAGTGAAGCTGAGCAGATATTAGCAAATGCATCAACACTAACTGGAATGATATAAGAGACAAGATGGCTAGCAGGCATAGGAAAGCCTCGCTCGCTCTAATTTGAAATATTTCATTTCGTTTCAAACATTTCCTATCCAGCGAAACTCAAATGCTGAGTTCCTACTTTTAAAAAAGTAGAGGTAGTTAGGGAGGATGAAATCCATGTGTTTCTGATTCATTTACACAAATCTCATTGAAATTCAGCTCAGTGTAGGGAGATTGAATGTCATATATGCCCATGCACAGCATAGTAATCATTTTAAGCCATTTTTGACGCTCCAGGAAGTCTGCAAGAATAAACAATGTGCAGCCCCAAAGGCCTAACAGTGCCGCCTGAAAGGGAAAGCCAAAAATATCTGAAAGAGGGTCTACATTTCCAAATGCAACAGTCTGCCGTGAAGAATCCAAGGGTATTTTATGATGTCCGGGAGTCCAGGAAGTGGCAGTCATGGCAGGACAACTGGGAACGAAGTAGAGTTCTCAGCAGCACATGTTACAAGGGAGAGGTAATAACAGAAAAGAGGCAAAATCCAAGTGGAGGAGAGAGTGAGGCTCTATCTGAAAGTATTTGGAAGTGTATTAAAGCAAAGAAAAAACAACAACAGAAAACATGGGGACAAAGGAAGATCAAGAAGTTGGAAACATATCCAGCCTTTAATGAATAAAGCTTCACAACTACAGTCCTGTAAAGTGCAATTATTTATGTCAGTGCCTCTTTCTATTTCACACACTGGTTCAGATAGAGCCAGTGCAGACACACTTTCCATACTTCAAATAGTCTAATAGCTTCCAAGTAGTTGGGGAGAAAAGCAATAAACACAGGAGGAGATTCAAGGATGAGGTCAGATTCTGATTTGAGCAATCGCAAAAGTTGTTGGTTATAGCCTTAATGTTCTTATTCCTCCCTCCCCCCCCAAAAAAAAAATTATATATTGAAACCCTAGTCTCCAATGTAATGGTATTGCATAAGGGTGAGACCCTTATGATAGGATTAGTGTCCTTATAAGAAGATGAACAGACTGGACTTCACTCTCTCTTCACTGTATAAGGACACAGTGTGATGAGAAAGTGGCCATCTGCAAGCGAGGAAAAGGATTCTCACCAGAACCCAATCATGCTGACACCCTGGTCTTAGACTGTCAACCTCCAGAAGTGTGGGAGATAAATTTCTGTTGGTTAAGCC